>NC_080795.1:49718680-49856180 GCF_028018385.1 Neofelis nebulosa
AGGTACAGCTAAGCATATCTTTAAGGTAATCCTAAAAATATATGGGTGGAAAGGGAGCTAAAGTATAAAGATTAAGGATAATTTTAAAAGTCTAAAAATTGATTAGGGTTGTATTATTTTTACCAGTTTAGTCAAATCTTTATCCAAAATTATTTTTCTTGCCATTTCTATTCTCTAGCAAACTGGATGTACTTCAACTTTAATTTAAAGAGAGAGAGAGAAAATTATTTTTGCACACGAATTTATCTATATCTGCACACACACACACACACACACACACACACACACACCCTAGAGGTGAGGCAAAGGACAATTTCTCTTCTCCATATTTTAACTGATGGAAGCAATAGCTATTCATTTCTTCCTTGTCTCATAAATACAAATATACTTCACTTTAAGTAAAAGATCCATACTTAAAAACTTAATGGTAAATAATTTTAGTGGAATTTTAGAAATTTGGTGTTTTTATGTGTGAGTAATCTTTGAATTCTAAAGTTTCCAACTTTAGGTACCTTTTTTCTTCAACATCTTGTATTAGTTTGCTAAGACTGCCACAACCGAATGCCACAGACTAGGTAGCTTAAACAAAAGAAATTAATTTTCTCGCCGTTCCGGAGGCTTGGGGTCTAAGATCAAAGTGTTGACAGGTTTGGTTTATTCTGAGACCGTCCTTGGCTACAGATGGCTATCTTCTTGCTGTGTGTTCACAAGGTCATTTCTCTGTGAATTGGCTTAGGACCCGCCCATAGACCTCATGTTACCTTACTTCCTTCTTTAAAGGCCCTATCTACAAGTACAGTCACATTCTGAGGTACGAGGAATTAGGACTACGATATGTGAATTTGGCGGATACACAGTTCAAGCACAACATATTTCTAACAAACAATTAATGGTCTTTTAAAATAACTTTTACTGCCTTATAAAAGTGTATTTGGTTATAATATGAATAGAGATTTTAAAGCAAGTAACTATAGCTACTTCATTTCAAACTTTAAAACTGCTGAAATTTTGTTACTTTTTCTCTTTCTCCAACTACCTTGTCATATCCTAGGAGCTGAAATATTTTTTGTGCTTGCAAGTTCAGTTTTTAAATTATTTTGCTTAGTGATAAAACCACATTTAAATTTAAATATGGTTTCCTCGACCATAATTTGGTTTTGACATTCAAGCCGTGGGTCTTTTTTTCTTTACATGTATTTGTTAATTGCCACCCATTACTATATCACCACATGTCAGGCCAAGAAATATGGAGAGGATATTTTTTAATTATGAAGAATTCATTTCAGGTAACTAGGGCAACACTTCGTATGTTATAGAACACTATAAAATTACAGAAAAAAATTATAATTTCTCCCTTTTTAGTAAATATAAGGTTGCTAAAAACTGACAAAAGAATTTTAAGTAACTTGTATTCAGCTACCTGCTGCTAAAAGGGTCAGTGTATGAACAATAGCTGCTGTTGCCAATAGCATAATTTCTTTTTATATATTGCCTAAGAATACATGGAAGAAACATTTTCTTTTACCTCCAGAAAAAAAGAAATTCATTCATTCACCTTTGCTTTCATCAAGCCTCCAGAGCTGCTGGCTTGTTAACTAGAATACCTTACAGGGAATTCAAGGGTTCAATGATACGGGTCACCAAGAGGAGAGAGATCTTGCTTTATGAAATCAAGGAGGATATGGGAAACAAAGAAGGAAGAAAAGGTGATAAATAGGGCAGAAACATTATTTCCAACTCAAATTCCATATAATCTAGAAGCATTAAGTATTGACATATAAAAAATTACATGTATAAGAATGTTCAAAACAACAGAGAAGTATGAAAACGTATATACCTTCTGAACCAACCATGGCATTTATCACCTCTTAAAATAAATATATTCTGCCTTATGTGATAATTATTTGCTTATTTTTTATCTTCTTGAGAATGGGGACTATATTTTTTCATCTTGGTAGTCTCTCTAGTGGCAAACGCTTTTAAGCACTCAAAGGAATATTTTTGCATGAATGAATATGGACATCAGTGCTGAGAGAAAGCTAGACTGTCAGGGAAGGCATATGTTTGGAAAAAGCTTTAGAGGAGGTGAATGTCAAATATTTTGTACCAAGGGAAGGACAAGTTACAAACTTTGGGAGAAGGTATGGGTAGGTTTTTGTATGACAGTCAGAAGCGAACTTTCTAATGGGCATTTAATTATTGGTTTGTGTCCATAGTTAATCATAGTAGGAAGAAGGCTGAGAAAAAATTAGAAGATTTGGGCTCTAATTTTTATTCTACCACTTATGTAATAAGACTTTGGATAAACTACCCAATAGTTCTTCACAGCCCAGCTTTTTTATGTGTAAAAATTGAGGGACTTTGTAATCTATAAAGTGCTACTTGGTACTTTGAAGGCTGCATTGAAAAACACTATGTATTAACATTTGGTTTTTAGGCAACCTCATTCTTAATTAATAAAATCACTTAATTTCATGGCCTAATATTTTAAATTAGGTTTGAAGTAGACATACTATATTTCATTTCCTTCATCTAATTGATTCAGTAATCTCTGATCAGTGTCGGATTCTCTATTAGATATATTCTCACAAAAGATTGAATCTATATATTTTTAAATTAACTTATGGCATAATATGATTTAGAGAATAAATTTATATGTGTAATATCTTTGCCTATTACTTCACGTGAAATATCGGACAACTAGGTTTGAATTGACCCTCAATTCGAAACCTTTAGTCAATTAGGCAGTCAGTCAACTAAGGGAGCATGGAGCTATCTACACCTATAATTTCAGTTCAATTTGGCTAATTGAACATGTCTACAGCTTTATTACATAATAATACAAAACACACAAAAAAATTAGTTGTAATTTTTTTTCAGTTGGAAGGATATTATTTATTAGCAAAATAAATGTACTAATGTTTTCCTAAATATGGAATTTTGATTATTTCTATTTCATCAGTTTCAAAGATTGCAAAATAAATACTTTAGTCTGAAAATAATAGAGCTAACCTATAAGAGAAAGAACTTTTTCCTGGTGATAACTTCAAGAGGTAGAAATAGTGTGTGTAAAAGGGTACAGAACTTAGCGTGGCACATGGGAGCACCCAGTAATGGTTGTTATTTTTATTATTTATTATACATGTGACACAGGGGTAATAGAAAAACCTTACAGTGAACTTCATTCTCATGGGTGAACAAAAATTTATTAGTTCAATACAGCTTCCTGACTAACAAAGAAATGGCTGTGATTTTAAGATTGGCCCTTTTCAGGTCATTTTCATGACTAGGCATACTCACAGCAAAGCTAACAGTCTTCAAGGTCCAGTCATATAAGAACATGTTACTTCTTAAGCCCGTTACCATTTTGTGCCCCACCCCAAAAGATGACCTGATTTTAAATGGAATGTAAAGGGGTTATTTCCATAGGACATAGAACATCTTTATCTTTTTATTAGTTTGCAAGCTACTGTTTTTTTAATTATTTTAAAGTTTTGTTTGTTTAAGATCTATCCAGTTATAGCTACAAGTTGTGTTGTATAGTTACAAGTAGTGTTGTATTGTTATTTTTATACAGTTTTTGTATTCTGGTTATACATGTCATTTTAGGTAGAGTTTTAAAAATTTCAGAAAATGAAGAAAGTCTTTATTTTAAAATATATACTTCAAACTGTGACTATTTAAAAAAGAAATGACTTAGGTTCTCTATATGCTTGCCTGGTACCCCATTGAACATGAAATTATAGTTAACACATTTTTTAATGGAAAGACATAGAAAGACCTCAGTAGTAACAAGTTGCATAAACTTAGTCACGACACTGTTTTTTAATTTTCTCATTCTCAAAATTAAGAAGCTAGATTATATCCTCTTAGAGGTCACTTTCAACTTTAAAATACTGTGATTTCTTTTTAATAACTCAGTGATGAACGAATAACTAAAAGTATGTATCAGCATCAAATAACTTTCCTGGGCTTTTTTCTTAAGCAAAGAGTGGCTCTATGCGAGTCCCCTTGTGTGTCTGAACATATTTTGTAATCTCAGGGGACGTTTGGTAGCTCCCTCTTTTCTAAAACTCAGAACTGCATGCCTGATAGTTCTCTGAAGCTGGTCAGCTGTAATTCTGGCATCTGGTTCTGCAATGTTAAAAGAAAAAAAAAGTTTCCAGAAAAAAAATCAATTGAATAGCAATCAAATGAAGGACTGAGTGAATGGAGGAAGGGAGAAAGGGAGGGAGAAATGAAAAAAGAAGAGAGGATGAAAGGAAACAAAGGAAGGAGGGATGGATGGAAGGAAAGAGGCAAGCAGGCTAAATCATTCCGATCTAGGAGTTCATAATTGAATGAGGGAAACACAGGTACATAAGTGATGCTCTTACAAAATAGGCTGTGTTATCTGATATAATAAAACTTAGCCATGCAAAGGAAGCATTAGGAGAGAAATGCTCATTTGGCTTGGAGAAACCTGGGAATATGTTATAGAATAATCCATGAGGTGGAGGACATGTCAGGCAGAGGAAGAGCTGAAGCAAAGTTGCAGACGCATGTGAGCACAAGCTGTATGTTTAAGGAATAGTTAGTAGTTCCTTAGAATGGAAATACACAAGTCACGATACATATTAGGAGATAAGGATGGATAAGCTGACAGGGACTAGGTTACAGAGCGCTTTGGATCACTCGGTTAAAAATCTAGAATGTTCTTCATTATAACCATGGGCTTTGAAGATATTTGAAGAAGTCACCAATATGAACAGATATTAAATCTAGTGCATCTTAAGATGCATTTATAAGGGAGATTAGAGACAGAAGTCCTATTCAGAGGCTACTGCTCTAGTCTAAGCAAGACGTAAATGTTATTCCTCACCATGTTTTGACTGTTGCCTTCATCCCATATGGTCTTAATGCAAGCCCAACTAATGCTGCTCTATCTTCTAACACAAGGAATCAGAGTAGTGGGCCTCTTACAGATTTTCAACAGAATGTAATTATATCTGCCCTATTCCTGAATTTGGTAAGTCAGGGCGATGCTCACATCCTTTCAAGTTTGTCAGCACTTCGTGGTTATTCGGGCTATTATTTAGCCCTGATCTTCTTAGATACAAGAGCCTTGAGTTACTCTATGCTTTCTAAGGTATTATTATTTGGAAAGGAGCCTTCTCCATATCCCTAGTCCATTCATTTTTGTCATGTTTCTGCCTACTTCACATTCTCAGGACCTTTGTCCTAATGCTATGTTCTCATGTTTTATTTCTGTTGCAGCTTTGGGGATGCTAGCTTGCCACTCAACATCTATAATATCTCCACCTTATATCCTAATAAACAATATAAATATTCTCTCAAAATTACAAAAATAAGCCACGGGATATTTAAAAATATTTACAAAGGACCAAGTATCAGGGATGCTTGTGGCTAAGGAGCATTTCTTTATGATATTTCTTAATTCTAGCTAGATCTTAAAGGTTTCTCATCCAAGGGTTTGGAAAAGCATTTAGTCACAATGATGGTATAAGTGCTTTAACACTGACTCTTCTCTCTTTTGGAAAAGTCTGGGCTTGTTGGTTTGCACTAACAGCAGGCATTCTGTTCTACTCTCTGTCAGCTTGGATATACATGAAATATTATATATATCAAAATGGGGTATTGTTATTTATATATTTAACAGTGTGGAAAAACAGACTTTGAGAATATTCTTAATTGAGGCAGAAATTTCAGGTGACATTTGTTTGAGATATTACTGAATAAATAAAGGGCATACAAATAAATGTAAGACTCATTAAAGTTATTGAAAAAGAAAGAAAACCCATTTACTTTATGTGGATATATCTAAATAGATGACTAAGGAAGCAATATAGAAAATATTTGAAAGTTCTTTGTAAGCCATAAAAACTATCCACATTTTAATAATTATTAGTGTTATGGTCACGGATTGTTACATTCCCTGGTTTAACTTTCCTTGATGCCAAGTATAAGCACAATTACAAAAACTAACCCAGGTTAATAGTTTCAAGAATAAAAAACATGAATTTCCAAGTCAGGTTTGGTGTTTTCCTACGTTACGTAAAATAAGCCAACCTGGTGTCAAAGGACAATACCTTATTTTTTAAATGAGATATGGATTTAGGGACTTATTTATAATAAGACTTCACAGCTCTTTTCAAGTTTTTTTTTTTATAAGTTAAGGCAAAATGTTTGAGATGATAGCCAAATGATGAAAACTGAATTATCATAGTCTAGAGCCTCTATAATTTCATCACAGACTATGCCTCATTATTATCATGGTAAGTATTTACTATGTGTCAAGACCTGTGATCTCATTTAAAGCTCACAGTAGGCTCAGAGAAGTTAAGAGACTTGCCCAAGATTACATAGCTACCAGTAAGTGGGAGAGCAGTTGCACATCAGTGTATTTCAACTCTATAGCCCGTGGCCGTTATGATACGTTGCTTCTCATCATCAAAATCAGATGATAGATTTTCAGGCATCATAGATTTTCTCAATATTGTTAGTGAAAGAATGTTCCTTTAGTCATTTCCATGAAGTCTGAAAATATTTTTACTGACACAGAACAAAACGAGTGGTATACCATTCAGGTTTGCATTCACATGTTTGTAACAAAAAAAAGCCTGACAAGAGAATCTGAAGAAATCCAAACAGCAGCCCACGGCTGATACTGCTGTTTAAGGAGCCAAACTTCCCGTTCCCTGTTCTTAGTGTAGGACATTCATGCTCGCTGTCACAGAATGACTGCTGCGCCCCTCTGCCCATGTTTAAACTCTAATCAGAAAAAAAAAAAAAAGAGGGAAAAGCAAATGGCCACCCCAGCTGAGTCAGCCCACTATAATCAGAAAAGTAGTAGCTCTTTCCAACCCCAGTCCCTGGTTCCTGCTTACCTCACAGTGACCAGACCCAAGTCAAATGATCACCCTAGCTACAAGGAATCCTGGAAAATGAAGTTGTTTGTTTTTGTTCTTGTTGTTGGACTACTGAAATAAATCTGGATTCTTTTAGTAAAGAACAAAAAAAGAGAAAGAATATTGGTAGGCGTTCAGCAGCAACTGAGACCAATATATAGGTATGGTAAACTTGAGTTACCTACATGAAAGGCCAGAAACCCATTCGTATACTTCTAATAGCTAAATATCCAGATATTTGTTACCGTAAAATTAGTAAGTGATATTTCTTGACTAATTAGAATGGACAATATTGAAGAAGGAGAAGTCAAAGATAACTTACACATTTTCTATGTTTTAGTTCAATATTGAGCCTATTATAGGAGATGGGAGATACATGAATAGTTGGTTTGGGGCGAAAGAGAATAAATTTGGTTTTGGCCACATGAATTTGATGTACCTGCAAAACAGCATATGCACAATGCCCCGGAAATAACTGGAAATACAGGTCTGAAGCTTGGGAGATAAGTGAGAGCAGATGATAAGGATTTATTAGTCATTATGTGGTAATGAAAATGCATAGATAATGGATTGGATCATCCTGGGGGGAGGGGGGGGAGATATTCATAGTGAAAAGAAAAGGCTAACAATCAAAATTTGTTTGTTGAAAATATAATTTAAAATCAGGTCAGGGAATATGAAGCTGGCAAAGGAGATTAAGAAGGAATAGGAATAGTGAGGGAGACTGGTGAGAAACCATGAGTGACGGTATCTGAGAAGACATTTATGGAAACATTTCAGAAGGAGAGAGGGCTTCAATAATACTAGATGTGACAGCAAAATCAAGCAAGAAGAAAACTAAAGACACTACCGGCTGGTAAATTAGGATATTATTGATCGTTTTGTTTGTTTTTAAGAACAATTTCAGTAAACAGTAGATTAGAATGGGTGAAGAGTTATGGATTCTGAGGAAGAAAGTGATAAATGCATTTGTTAAGGGCAAAAACATGAGTTCTGTAGCTACCTGAGATCTGTAAACCTGGAATTTCATTGCAGAACTGGCATTTCCGTTTCTAAAACTTATGAGAAGTTAATGGAAATAAATAACAGGTGATGAGATCAGCTGATTGCTAATAGATACAGAGCTCCCCCAGAGCTCTAAATTAAGAGAGTCATAATTGACTACTAGCAATAATTCCTTCTCTACAAATTCTCCAGGAAAAATTATTAAGCTTACAAGTTTTCCTGAGACCAAAAGACACCTGGCTCCTTGGTATGTTTTGGCTTATAGGCTAACGGCTACTCTTTTTATTATTACAGTTTTTTCCCTTAAGCTCTTTTTGCTGTTCCATCTTTCACAAGATTTCCCTGGATGAGTAATTGTACAGATAGGACATCTTATTGCCCCTACTCATTGTCTCCAGATTAATCTCAGGGAATCATACAAACAATGCATGTATTTCTAAACCCCATGCTTGGTAGTATACACCAAATCTGCACTTGGTAATTTAGTAACTTGAAATCAGCCATAGTGGGAGTATTTGTTCCTCAGAAATTAGCAAACTCTGTAAATCAGAACTCTTGGATACCTGGTTGTTAACCATATGTCAGTGCACCACTGCCTATACCCACCATGGAGAATAAAGGGTCAGGTGACTAAACTCTATTCAGCTATTACCACAGTATTTTATACTCTGACTTGATGCTTCATACTGGAGGTAATACTCTAGGATACAGTCCAGATAAAACAACCATTCCATTCATTTTTACTCATTAAACATTTATTGAGTTGCTACTATATGCCAGGCAAGGATCTAGATAATGGGGATACATACTAAAATATTAAGACAGTTATTCTCAGAGATTTTAAATCTAGCAAGATAGATAGGTAGATCATTATGTGTGTGGGGGGGAGAGAGATACACACGTGATAAAACTGTGAGAAAAGCATGAGGAAAGTAGCTCATGAACACACAGGGCAGTAACTAATTCTCCTTGAAGGAATTAAGGAAGAGTTTTCTAGTGGGAATTTCATTTGCCGAATATTATTTACAAGGCTGAATCTTAAATTAGCCTTCAATTTTCTGTAGCTTTTCCTCACTTCCTTCTCCCTCTCAAGTGTGGACCTTATCATGCAATACTCTCTTGAGGAGTCCTATCTACACAAAATTATCTCTAGTAGATTTTTACACAGTGCAACATTCAAATCAAGCGCCAATAAGAGCCTTAGCTAGGATAAAAGGAAAATTATCTGGAAGTAGCTCCTCAAAGGGAGAGTCCCTGCAGTTGTGGTACTTATCAAGAAACAACAGGACTCTCTTTGAATTATGATCTGAAATCCTATAAAAATCGGTTAGTGCAAAGGATAGCATCTTCTTGCTGACATGATTATTTTATTGACCACAGTGCGAAGACTCCCCGTGCTCTGTTCTTGTCTCCTCTAGCCCCCAAGACTGGTGTCAAGAGCCCTGTCCAGAACTTCAGCTTCTCTGTGTTCCAAAGATTTTGTTTGCCCTATTTTTTCCCAATCTTATGATCTACTCTGAATGTGATATCAATATTCCTCCCACTATTTCTTGATGACATAAAACATTTTTTCTTCAAACTTGGACTTTTTTAGTGCCTGGTATTTTGCAATAACCAATCCTTGGACTAGATTTTTAGACAACATGGCAGTTTTCTGGTAACAAGCAATGTTCAAAGGAACTCATAATCCCACCCCTGTGTTTTGTGCAAGAAGTTCACGTACAAAGCTCAAATAACATGAGTTGGTGAAATGGCTGTTAGAGAAATCAAACTAGGAAATTACCTAATCTAAGAGCTTCCAATAAGTATACTGGAAAAATGAAAATCTTATTTTAGAAATTTGAATTTACTTTTTTCTCAAAAATATTATTCTAAAATTTTAATAATAACTTTCCTTTTAATAGAGCTTTGATGATATGCTATTACTTTCCACTAATGTTAGATAAATAGGGAGGACATTAACTTTTCTAGGCCACTTAGGAACTCTTTAGAGTCTGGAACATCCTGAAGAATAATAGTTTCCTGTAAATTTTTCTGGTTCATGATGTGCTTAATAGTAATGTACAAAACATCAAAATGCTGTCGGGAAAAGCTTCCTTACTCTCTTCCAAGATTTTAATGATCCCAATCAGGGCACAATTTTCAGCTGAGATTGTACAATCCTATGCAATAAATCTTCTTTGTTTTCGTTCCATTAAAGAGAATGATGAGCATATCATCCATTGTTCATCTGTCAGCTGTAAACTAATACATGCTAATCGTTGAAAACATTTTTTATTGTATAGTGCCAAGACAACACCAACCATTTTCTAAAGAAATGAACTTATTTGCATTCATAACTACCTTGGTACAATAATAATGTAGCTGCTTCTATCTCACTGTTAAATTATAAACTTTTGTTTACCATACTTTAGGAAAAGAAAAAATATAGTTAGGAAATTGTTTTAAAAAATGAATTGTTTTAAAAGTTAACTCTAGTATTAGGTCATTTATTACTTTGATTTCTGGGGGGGTTTGGAGTTGTATGTATATATGAAGATATTATATTCTAAGTATATTCAAAATATGTTCTTCTGAAGTTTTATTTATAAAAATATTTTTCCCATTATTTCTCACTTTCTGTATTTCTCATTCTGTTTATCATATGTAAACTTGTAATGGAAACTTGAGCCATACCCCAAAGGTAAACATATCAGTTGCTTAGAAGTAGACAGAGAAATGCACTTAATGCAAGCCTTGAGAAGGTAGTAGAATCATCATCAAACTAGAGCTTTGACTAATTTGCATACTTTCTTTATATAAACTTTTCCATTCATTGTCTTTTTATTTAATGACTTTCTGCTTAGGCACTGGAAATGAGCAGTTGCTATGTGCTAAGCGCACTACTGAGTATTTTAAATATATCATGTCTCTTCCTCCTCACAAAAATCCTTACAAAGGGATTTATCCTTATCTTACTGGTATGAAAACTAAGGCATAGAGTTTAATTAAATTAAATCTTTGACTCTTAGGTGCTAAAAGAGTTACAAGAATAAGGAAGATATTATCCTGGCCTTCAGGAGCTTATATTCTAGTAAAGGGTATGAAAATTAGACATGAACACACTTACCATACACACACGTACCCCTTTAACATGAAGTAGCATGTTGAATTCTATAAAAGCATAAAACTATAATATAGTATGTGGAAACTTATCTTTCCCTAAATTTTTCATTTCCAAAATTTTAGCTGAGCAAACTAGATTATCTAAGAGGTCTTAACCAAATATACGTGCAGTGTACCCCACGTGTTTTTTTTTAACCAAATTCTTAAGCCTTAGGCTAGCCTGTATGCACCTATGAATCATAGCAACAGAAGCAAAAGTCATGACAACTTAAAAAGACAAAGGTTAGAGTAGGCAAAGTCAGAATCCTAACTAGTGAAATACGAAAGTCGAGTAAAATGTAGGTTTCAGAAATGAAGGCATAGCAATCAGACAAGAACCAATCAGGGAGACAGGGGATACACAGGAACAAGTTGGCTTTGGATATCAAATGAAATACTAGAAACAAATATTAAAAATGTGGCATCTTCTGTGTCAGTCAAGAAGTGTCATGTATTTCCTGCCGAGATAAAGCTATTTCTTTCTCATCCTGTAGTTGGGAATCAGCAGTTGCTGGTAAGATCATGGGATGTGGATGAAGCTGGTCAAATGGGGAAGGTGAGACCTGAGGACATACTAGGAGTCAGTGGAAAAGTTTGCTTTAATATTTAATTTTTTTATAAACATATGTTCTGAAATGAATCTCTTGAACATATGTAGAAATGATTATATTCTTATTTTGGCTTAGAGCAGTCTTAAAATAATGTATTGATTGTTGGTTCTACCCAATATTTTTTTCAGTGAAGATGTACCTGGAATTGATACTGAAACAGTATTCAACTACTATCTAATCATCATCACCATCATCGTCATCATCATTTGTCATTTATTAAACACTTGTTCTATGTTGATATTGTGCCAAGTGTTTTTTACATACATTATCTTAATCCTTGCAGCAAACCTAGGAAATGGGTACAGCGGTCTGTATTTTAACACATACAGAACTGGGACTTACAGAAGCAGTTGGCCCAAGATTACAAACTTAATAATTTGTGAGGCCAAAATTCAGATCAACAATTCAGTCTCACTCCAAAGCGTGTGCTCTTAGTACCTTATTATTTCTCACCACCTCCTATAGTTAAAATTTAGGGTTTTTCATCTGCTTTCAGTACATTTTTGTGTGCACTGGCTAACTTAGATAATGTTGGATCCACCCATTGAAATGTTATTCTACACAATGGCTGAAAACACTGTCACTTAAATTAAATTGTTTTTACTATTTTAAAGTGGCTTCAGTTTGAAAAAGATATCGTGGACCAAATGTTCTCCAAATAAATTCACTGTAAATAAGTAATTACCTTTAAAATCAACATGAGGTTTCTATTTACACAGATACTTCCTGAAAACAAGGCAGCAAGTTTTGCAGAACTTAAGTGTGTATGTTTTTTGATACGTGAGAGTTTATCCAACAAAGTGGGAAGTTAAAAGGGACTAAGAAAGGCCAGTATCTCACCTAATTTGAATGTATATTTCTAGATTAAGGATTTGGTTATTAAAATTTTATGGAGCCTTAAAAATAATTCCCTTATTTTACATTTGAAGAAAAGGATCAGTTATTAACTCAAAAATATATAACTAGACACAGAGAGATACTGGGGGGAAAAGAATCCAGATCATTTGAATCTGATTTAATGTTTATACTATACCCTATTGCCATTCAATTTATCTTAGCCAGAATGTTTATATCTCTCTAATATTTGCAGTGAATTGTTATTCTTACAGGATGGTTTATTAGGTAAAGATTCTTCAAATCACAGTAAATTGTTTATATAAGATAATCATCTTTCTAAGGCTTTGTGAAATTTGCTAGTGTCTATGCTTAGAATAATCTCCATTGCAAAACTGACCAAATAAGGATGTTTCAACATTATGTTTGAAGTACATATAACTAAATAAAACTCTATTAGCAGATATTCTCTTAACCCATTAATAGCCATCAGTTAGTAATGATACAGCTATAATACTGTATTTATTTGTATTATTAGATAGCAGACATGCATTATTTCTAATTTTCAAAACCCCAAAAGGAAGATATTATCCCTGTTATTTTATAAACAGACTTTTAAAGATTAAATAATTTGCTCAAGTTTACCTAGCTAGTAAGAGTTTTTCTCACTCCAGGTTTTCCAGACTCCAAAGTCTATTCTTTTTTACACCCCAAATGTCATTACCATAAAGCATTTATGATGGTTTTCAACTTACCAGAATATTTGAACACCCATGACACCCTGCATGCTGGCTGGGTCAGATAACTATTCGGTTATTTCAATTCCAGGAAGTTTGAACTATTGTAAATAATAATGACTTTTCTAGTATTTCTAGGATTCATCAAAATTCCAGCAACCACCCAAAAATTCAGCTCTCTTTTTTCTTGGCTTTCCGTTCAAAAGTTAGTGCTTTAATAATTAGATTTTACATTATCTCTAGGTTTTCAGTGAAGCATAATGGATTTCAGAGAACATTGATGGCTACTAAAATTGGTCTTTATAAGTTACAATGGCAACCTTATCACACTTTTTTTTTTCAAATTTTGTACAGAATAAAACAATTCTGCTTCCTTATGTTATGTTTATTTCCCAGATTTCACCTAAATGTTCTTCCCCGGGGCCATTGCTATTGTGAAACTGTTTTAATGGCCTTGGGGGGGGGGGGGGAGGTGAAAATGCTCTAATTGCCTTTGCTAAAAACAAGGGTTTCATATAAATTGAATTTTTCTTTTAGGATAATTGCCATTCACTTTTGTTTTCTATGCCACTGAGTGGGGTTTTGCAGTATCCTCTGTGGACAATTAAAGTGCTGAAGTAGGAGAAGCTAATAATTGCTTTGCGCAGTAATACTGACAACCTCTGCGTGTTTGTCCATCTGTGTTAACAGTACCGATCAGGATGGGATCCTCATAGAGGGGCAGATAATATTTCCACTAAATCTTCGGACAGTGATGTAAGTGATATATCCGCGGTTTCCAGGACTAGCAGTGCTTCTCGTTTCAGTAGCACAAGCTACATGTCCGTCCAATCAGAACGGCCAAGAGGAAACAAGAAAATCAGGTGAGTAAGGGGATTTTGGCAGGAAATTCTTTTCAACATATTTTAGGTCTTTGATTTTCTTTGGGTCAACATAAAATCATTTCCTTCGAAAGGTTAATACGTGTCATGAAGACAGGAAGAACTTCTGAACATACCGCTTTGTATTATATTTTGGTCTATATTCAGACTACTGGCACAGAGAAGTTTTATAGAACATATAACATTTTTCTTCCTAGACTACTTGGTATGATATCATTAGTTCTTTTTTTCATGTTTGCTATTCAGAAAGTAATTGTGTTACTATTCTGTCTTTACTGAAATGAAAGTGATGGGTAAGTGAAGACTTGGATTTTTTAATGTTCCAAGGAATATGAAAAATGATATTTTGGAGGGCTTTTTACCTAGCTGAATATACTTCCATGATTCAGAATACATAAGAATATTACCTTTTTAGTAGGATGGTCTCCCATTCTCCTGACACCATTATGAGGGCATGGGAAATTCCTCAGCCTCTCAAGAAAATTTGTAAATGTAGCATATGTTACTATAATTCTCACTTATCACCTGACCTATAGATTTGATGGGCACCTAAGCTAATTTATTTCTTTACTCCCATTACATCAGAAAAAAAATCTATAATGGAGACCACCACCTTTTTCCGTGCAACTTTGTGACAGGAAAATATGCTATAAAAACAATTATGACTAAGTGTTGCTTACACAGTGCTTGCTTCTGGTATACACTGGAAAGAAAAGTATTCAATGTTTAAAAGATGTAGTTTTTATTTATGTTTTTAGTAGTTTTCATTACATTTCTGTTTAATTTCATGTGCATTTTTTTTTCTTGACTTTTTCTTTCTTGTTTGTGTTTATTTGCATGCCTTCGATTTGTGTTGCTTTCAAAAGGCCAAAGGGAGTAGAAGAGGGAGGGCAAGAAGGGGATAAACACGAAGAGATAGTTCATGAGGAGGAAGAGGTAAAGCAAGAAAGACTTAATGAGAATGAGAAAGGGACAGAGATCACAAAAACAAGTAATAAGGAGAAAAACAGAGAATCAGGAGACGAGGAAAAAGCACAAGATATACCTGAGCAAGGGAAAGAAAAAGAACAGTGGAATAAAGAGGATTTGCAAAGACGATTTTCACAAGATGATGACAGGTAAAATTTGCTTATTTTTGTAGACACTTACCATTAGTAATGTAGCCTTTTGTCCTAGTTCTAAAGACTATTTTGCCATTTACATTTGGTTTATTTTCTTGTGTTTTATCTATTTAGCTTCTAATACAACGAATTCATATATTGCAAATTATTATCAAATAGATTGACTAATGAAACAGCCTTTAATTTATATCCACTAACTCTGAGGGTCTGGTTTATTCAATTTTCTTTATGACCGGCTGAATCAAATGTAAATTTCCCTTAGTTCCTTTAGCGTTAATTGCTGCATATCTTCTCCATTTGTAGAGTCGAAATTTTTAAAATGAGATTCTGAAGGGCCTGAAAAAACTTAGCCTACTTCATAAAAAATATTATACACTGGAAACAAACTTTTAAAACGTTTGGCAAATTTGCTAGTAGAACGTAAGCTTTATTTGGTCTCTGGCTCCCTTGCTTCTTCTTAGTTTTCTGGTGGGTTCTAGCCTAGTTTTGAACACTGAGGAAGATTGCGAATCAGGGGCAGTGCTCTTTGATACTCTGAAAAGAAAGGCTAGATGCCCCAGGGTTTATTAGAAAGCAAACACGTTGGGTTAAGTCCCTCTAAAAATTCAGGCAGCTAGAGAAACTGCCAGAGAAGGAACTTTGGACAGGAAAGAAAGGAGGAAACATAAGCAGCAAGGTATAAAAACAACTATGTTTTCATTTTCATAACACAGGCACCAAGTGAGTCTGAAACTATCTTCACAGTACTGTACTGAAAGTCAGCACAAATACACAGTAAACCTCCTTTTTCTGCCTGAGGAGATGAGGTTTCTGTAATTACATTTCTCAGAGACCAAGAATTGCAAATCATGTCCATCTTAGAGGAGTTTGGGTTTCTAGCTGTCAATCCAGAATTTTATTTGTTAGTACATGGTTGGCTTAATAAACACACCCTGTTATAAGTCAAACTTTGCATTATTATATTTAAACGCAGTCTCATTTTGTACATACTCATGATTAATAAGAAAGATAATTGGGGCAGTTTTTTACCCCATCAGTATACAATTCAGTGGTTTAGTCTATGATACTTCACTTTTTGTCTCAGATTGGTATATTTAATTATATCTGTAATCTACGAAATTTCCTGTATAACAGATATTAAACCTAAGAGGGATCCTAAGTTTGGCATGTTGTGATTTGAGTCAAAACTAGTAATTTCAAATCTACTTCATTACTTATCTAATTTTTGATAATTACACTGGTTTGTTAAGAAAGACTTGTTTGGGGGCGCCTGGGTGGCTCAGTCGGTTAAGCGGCCGACTTCAGCTCAGGTCATGATCTCACAGTTTGTGAGTTCGAGCCCCGCGTCGGGCTCTGTGCTGACAGCTCAGAGCCTGGAGCCTGCTTCACATTCTGTGTCTCCATCTCTCTCTCTGCCCCTTCCCTGCTCATGCTCTGTCTCTCTCTGTCTCAAAAATAAACATTAAAAAAAAAAAAAAAAAAAGACTTGTTTGGCATAGGATAATTTCATCATTAGTTCACAGAGAAAAGTTTCCCAAGGTTTCCTTGGAAAATATAGACAGAGAGTTTCCTTTCCTCCAAAAGCAGAACAAAATGTAGCTCTCTACTGTGTTTCTCTTTCTACGTACTGTGTAGAGGAGAACACACAAGCCCAAAAGTCTAACATGCCTGGCTTGGTGGGCAGGGGTTTGGAGAAGATTTTAACTTTAAATTCTCAATTTTTAATATTACTTTCTCCATCATTTTCTTTAGGGAAAGAGTACATTATTTTGCAGGAGAAAGGGAAAGATGGTATATTCCTAGCAATCTGAGTCGTCAAGGCACCGAACTCAGCTTAAGTGGCTATGTAAGACTTCTGAAACTATAAACTAAAGGGAGCCAGGCTACTGTCTCTAGGGAACATATATTCTATAAGGTGGCACAAAATGTCATCTGCAATTACTTGTAGGAAACATTTGGTGTCACTAATTATTACAATGTAAGATCTTGAATTCGCTTCCATTTCTTAGAATAAAATGAACAATGTTTATTGAGAGGACATATGTCTGAGTACTCCCAGTAACATTTTGTTTTGGAAGTTGATGAACACAATCCTAGGTTGTTTAAAAAACAAACGTACGAGGGGCGCCTGGGTGGCTCAGTCGGTTAAGCGGCCAACTTCGACTCAGGTCACGATCTCACGGTCCATGAGTTCAAGCCCCGCGTCAGGCTCTGGGCCGATGGCTCGGAGCCTGGAGCCTGTTTCCGATTCTGTGTCTCCCTCTCTCGCTCTGCCCCTCCCCCGCTCATGCTCTGTCTCTCTCTGTCTCAAAAATAAATAAACGTTGGGGCGCCTGGGTGGCGCAGTCGGTTAAGCGTCCGACTTCAGCCAGGTCACGATCTCGCGGTCCGTGAGTTCGAGCCCCGCGTCAGGCTCTGGGCCGACGGCTCGGAGCCTGGAGCCTGTTTCCGGTTCTGTGTCTCCCTCTCTCTCTGCCCCTCCCCCATTCATGCTATATCTCTCTCTGTCCCAAAAATAAATAAAAAACGTTGAAAAAAAAAAATTTAAAAATAAATAAATAAATAAATAAATAAACGTTAAAAAAAAAAATTAAAAAAAAACCGTACGAGCTTACACAACATTGTTGGAAATAATCTTATTCCATAATACACCACTGACATTTTATGCCTTTTAAACAGTAATGCAAGTTTTATACAGGAAAAAAATATGACTCCAGAGTTTAAGTATTTATAACATTGTTAGAACTTAATATTAACACAGCAACTGCAATGAAGCAAATCCATTCTAGTTGCTCTTTTCATTACAGTAATTAGATATCATTGCATGATACAGAATTATGTTGTTTGTGGTCTAGTAGTCACATTAGAGGATGTCTTTTCTGAATATACAAGTAGGAAATGAATGGCAAAAAGTAAATTCAAAAAGGTTCCTTAAATATTTAAATATAAAATTTTTCAAAGTTGGTTAATAAATATATTCATATTTAGATATTTATACTCATATATGTATGTAAGCCTGATTAAGTCCCTATATCATTAATGATTTTTTGGTAAACTCTAGAAAATACAAAATTATGTTAACCGTTGAAAATATTTTTTCTCACTCTATATCCATGTGAGTATGTTCTAAATTTTATATCTGTATACATTTGCTGATTATATACCATATATATGTGGTACGCTGGCTCAGGAAAAAAAAGAAGTTTTCAGAGGCAAGGGGAAATCATTTATTCAACCAAAACTTATTCAGAAAACATCTCAAGCACTGTACTAAAAACTGGGGATAGAAATGAAATTAAGCATTTCTAAATATCTAAGCCTGAGAGTGAATCATTTTCTTAGCCTTGTGTGAGTGGACATTTAAGGATAGCTCATATCCAAAAAAAAAATGCCATCAGTATACCTAAACAAATTCACAAGCATATTTGAGGAAGGAATTTGGCACAGAAAGGAGGATATCTTTAATAAATCTGCAATGGAAGATAGAAAAAACAAATACTGAAAAGTATGGTGTTGGCAAAACCAACAATATTGGTAACTTTACAATCAAATGAGACTCATCTATTCCTCCAGGTTTTGTTCTAAGGATACAAGCCAAAAGAAAAAATTCAAGAAAGTTGTTCCCTATAAATTTTTAGTTTTCTCAGGCATGTCTATAAAGGCTGGAGAATTATAATTTCTCTTTTTAAAGAGAATGTTTTGGGGGTAGGGTCATTTTTTAAAGGAAAAAGTTTGGCATCTATTCAAATATTCATGAAGAGCTGATTTTAAGTGACTTTAGCCATCTAAATTGTCTAGCTAAAAGTTCTTATAACTTATAGAATGGCAAGCAGGATAGAATACTTGAATTCTCATCCTGACTCTGTCACATTAACCTACCTACTTGGTCTGGGCTTTTTTGCTTGTCAGTTAGAGGAATGGATGATTGACACGCCTTGCCATAGTTTACGTGAACATAGTGCACAGCCACCAGGAAAGTAAGCATCTTCTGTTAGATTGATGATTTGCCTTTATTATCTTGAGCTCAAGAGATCATTGGTTCTGTGACTAACCAACCACTAGTAGAACAAACAGCTCAACGTAAGTTTCCATCATTTGGCAGATGTTTCCAACATTTAGGTGATCAGTATTTAGTACTCCATTGATCAAGCTGACTTTTTCATTTTTCTAGAAGTATGTTTGAGTGCCAACGCATCCCATATGGCATACCATATGATGGACTGTGCCATTCTGCTTATGTATTACTGATGTCCTGTGTTTTGTTTTGTTTCTTTCTCATTAAAGCTATCTATCTTCTAGTTAATACTACTGAAATCTTAAAAGCTCCAATAACTTCTCTGTTTATTGATTGTGCATGAAAAGGAAACTTTAAAATATGTAAATACCACTCTTAGAATTTTCATTCTGTACGTTGGGGTGGGGCCCAGGAATTTGCATTTTTAAAACAAATACCCCAGGTGGTTATGATGCTATCTATCCTTTCTTTTTGGTTGCTTTTATTTCCTAATGAATTTTAAGATCAGCTTGTCAGTTGGGGGGGGGGGGGAGGAGCAGCTGAGATATTGACTAGGATTTGTTTAATTGGATTAATTTGGGGTCTATTGCCATTTTAAAATATTATCTTCCAATCTATGAGCATGAGATGTTCCATTTATTTATGTTTTCTTAACTTTCTTTCAATGATGTTTTATAGTTTTCAGTGTACACATCTTGCACTTCTTTTGTTAAATTTATTCTAAGCATTTTTTGGTGCTACTGTAAATGGAATTGTTTATTAATTTCCTTTTAGTACTGTTCATTGCTAATATATAGAAATTCAATTTATTTTTGTATATTGATCTTATATCCTACAGCCTTGCTGCATTTCAGTTATTAGCTCTAAAATATTTTTGGTAATTCCTTAGGATATTCTATATAAGAGATCGTGTCATCTGGGAATAAAGATAGTTTTACTTCTTACTTTCCAATCTAAATGTCTTTTATTTCTTTTTCTTGATTATTTGACCTGGCTAAGACCATCACTACAATGTTAAATAGAAGTGGCTCATAGGGAGTTCTTAAATGATACTGCCAGGTAGAATTACTGTGCATTAGCTGTAAATTCATTTTTGAGGATATTTTCTCCAGGGCCACTCATCCATTTTAAAAATAGTCCATGGAAAACTTTCTTTTAAAATTCTATGAATATTTCTCGTAAACAATTGATATATCTGCTTTACAGAAAACAAAACAGTGCAGCCCATTGTATGTTCTCTTTACCTAGTCTATCAGGAAGTTCAAGTTCATAGCCAAAATCTAATTCCATTCAATTTCTTGAACTACATTATATTATACATAATAATTGACAACCTCACTTTTGCCTCCTTGTTGAGGCTTTGCTTTTCTACTTCTATTTTACTATAATTTTGAGTTCTGAAACTTTTTGTTGAAACTGCCTCAAGTTATATATGGTACTAAATCTTAACCGTTTTCCTATTTTATTGTGTAGACTTTTAGAATTTGACCCCATTCCCATTCTCTTCTTCTTGAAATGCTTTTTTCTCTGAGTTTCTGTAATTGTACACTCCTTTAACTCTGCATTCATCTCTTTGGTCACCTTGGTGTTTTCTGTGAGCTTTCTGTATGCTTTTATGTTGATATTTTCCAGGATGTCATCCTGGGGGTCCCCCCCCTTTTTTACTCTACACAGTCTGTCTTGTCAGTGCACTTCAATTCCATGGCTTCAAGTAGCATCTATATGTTAATGACTTCCAAATCTGTACCTCCAGCCAAGATCTCTTTCTTACTCAACTGCCAGATCCATCCAGTCCTCTTCTGTCCATCTTCTTGTCTGTCCAGGAGACGTACCAAGCTCAACATGTGAAATTAAATTCATCACACCCCTCACCAAACAAGCAACCAAAGTGAATGACCTACTTTTCCATTTGTACTCTTTCCCAGTTCTCGGTACCCATGTTCTCACATTTGCCCAAGTAGCAACCTGCACATCACTCTTTACTAGTCTTTCTCCATTGAACACAATTCCTGGCCTCCAGTCACCAAATCTTATTGATTCTGATGATAACTCATTTCTGAAATATGTCAATTTCTTCCTAATCCTATTTCTGCTTCCATAAATTAATCTGTTTTCTCTTATGAAGATAAGTAGGAAATTTTTATCTTTTTGAGCTCATTATGATAATAGCATAAAAAATGAGTAGTCAATTTCTCTGAAGTAGTCCATTTGTGAATTATATACTTTAAAAAGATGAATTTTGGAATTATATCTTTAAAAATGCTCAAAAAAATAGGACGCCTGGGTGGCTCAGTGGGTCAAGCATCTGATTCTTGAGCTCAGAGTCGTGAGCACAAGCCCCATGTTGAGCTCCACGCTGGATGTGAAACCTACTTAAAAAAAAAAGAAAAAGAAAAACTCAAAAAATACAAGAGAAAAACCACAAACATTTAAAAATACTCAAAATTATCTGCAAAAAAATGAATCTGTATGTGGCTTCTTCAGTAAATGAGTATAGTAGTGATAAATGCAGATGATACACTGTTTTGAGTTTAGTTTGTCAGGCATATTTTCCTCTATTCCATTTCTCCTTCAGAGCTACCTTTCCCTAAAATGTTTATCTCTGTTTTTAAAAAAATCTTGCATACATTTTTCACATCACCACGGTTCTTTTATTTTTTTAAGTTTATTTATTTTTGAGAGAGAGAAAGAGAGAACACAGTAGAGGAGGGGCAGAGAGAGAGGGAGACAGAATCTGAAGCAGGCTCCAGGCTATGAGCTGTCAGCACAGAGCCCAACGGGGGGCTCAAACTCTCCTGCAGTGAGATCATGACCTGAGCCGAAGTCAGACACTCAACCGACTGAGCCATCCAAGCGCCCCCACATCACCAGGGTTCTTAAGATGAATAAAACACAGATGTTATTCTCAGGAAAAGGTAATGATTTTCTGTTCTCTTTTTTTATAGCCCCAAATTTCTCCTTTGCATGTAAATATAAGTGTTGGCCTGAAACTGTGAACTCTATATATATCAAAGACTCTGTTAATCAGTAAATGAGCTATTCTCTTGAGTTAACTGATTGTCCATCGTATTATTTTCCATTTGTGGTAAATCTTGGGTGTGTCTATGACTTCACAGTCTCCATAGTAGATTCCTGACAGTGAGAGATTTGAGATTTGATCACATATATGGTCTGAAGGGAAGGAGCGTTTGAAGATAAAGTACTGAAAATACACAGATTAACTAGAGTGGGACCCTGAAGATGCAGGAGGGGTTTGGGTCAGAAGCATAGATGGATTGGCTCAAACCAGAAAAAAGACAGATAGCAAAATAGGTAAGTTTTCAGATTGGTAGTGGGAAGTAGTCATCACTACCTGATGGTCATAATTTTCTCAAACACATAAGAGGCAGAATATAAAAGTTTGGAGGCTGAATTGGAGATTGGATTTGAAGATTTGGAAGAACTGCTGAAGAAAATAGGAAAAGTAGCAGACAGAGGACAAGTTAAAGGGTTGATGAATAGTTCCATAGATCCAACTGAGGGACAAGTCCAAGAGACACCAGCAAGGAGAGTAGTGTGTTCTTTTCTAGCAGAACTGAGCTGATCCAATTGTAGGTACAGAAGTCAGATTGTAGCATTTGTGGAGAATGGGAATTTTGATGGACAGGGCTGTTGGAAAAACAGCAATGGAAAGAAATTAAGGTTGTTTATGTAAATGTCAATGCTAGACAAGAAGGAAGAAAAGTCAAGACAGGAACTGATAGACTAGGAGAGTGTAGAGAAATTAAAAAGTTGGAAAACTATACCATTTAGTACAAAAGCAAATTTAGGGAACCGGATGAGTGAGAGGTTTAGAGTATGACACTAAAACTCAAGATTGTGTGGTGAAGCTATTTCATTAGTTAGCAAATTCTAAGACATAGCCATTGGAGCAAGTAGAACAGAGTGATGAAAAGAGTAAAAGGTGAAGGTAAATAGAGATATATAAGTTTTGGAATTATGAAGCAGTTGGCTAGACCTTCTTAATGAATATGTAAGTCTGATAGAATTATGGTAAAATTGAGAATTGAAAAGAAGACCTAGCTAGCTCCTAAAGACTTGAGTGAATGAGTCAATAGCCATGAGGTCACTAGATGATATAAAGAAAGGGGCAGAAAAGGAGAAGTGTATGTTGGCATAGCCAGAAGTCATAAGCTGCAAAAAGATAAGTTAAGCTTTTAAGTCAAAGTAGAAGAGAAACGTTCCCAAAAATGTAATCAGTAGTTAGAAATATTACAACCTATGGGGCGCCTGGGTGGCTCAGTCGGTTAAGCGTCCGACTTCGGCTCAGGTCACGATCTCACGGTCCGTGAGTTCGAGCCTCGCATCGGGCTCTGTGCTGACAGCTCAGAGCCTGGAGCCTGTTTCAGATTCTGTGTCTCCCTCTGTCTCTGACCCTCCCCCGTTCATGCTCTGGCTCTCTCTGTCTCAAAAATAAATAAACATTGAAAAAAAATTAAAAAAAAAAAAGAAATATTACAACCTATGAAAAAGGATAAGTAATTGTCATTAGAGAGGACTTCAGGGGAAGCAGTATGTCCGAGGCAGTATCAGGTTTTAGTTAAGACAAGATATAGATTGTTTTGGTGATGAGAGTAAAAGGGTTTAGAATGAGTAATAAGAGTATAGCTTTTTCGTGGAGCCACCCGGCTTTTGCTCTGCTGTTGGGGCCACCACATTTTCAGGGTATTCCTTTCAGCTAACACATAGTATTTATCCTTCAGTACCGCATCTCTGTTCTTCGATATGATATCGGAGCTCAGCGTTGATTAACCTTTACTCCCACATCCTACATAAATTTTAAGAGTCTTATAAAATTTAATTGACTTTGTAATGTAATCATTATTAGAAATTTTGTTAGTTTGTATTTCTGTGGTAACTGGTTTATTTTATCCTGTTGTCACCAGAAAATTTTATTCAGAGAGACCCACACAGATTCATTTTTACAAATTTCACGTTGGTTAGAATAGCAATTTAAGGTTATATACATTTAAAATGTCTATTAGCCTTCATTTATATATGGAACTTTTGTTTTCTGGCATTTCCACCATTGATTATAGGTGAATAATGTTTCTATAGACTTGTCTGCTATAATGGATAAAATTAATTTTTATGCTCTTTTTAAACATTTATTTCAAACATTTTCCCCACGTGCTGCATGTTAGAGAGTAAAATAAATTTAGTGTGAAAGTAGAGAAATAATTAAATGGGAATGACTCTCTCCATACAAAATAATAGCAGAAAAAACTGCCACATTAGTTCCCATCATATTTAATATTTGTTTTTACAAACCCGTAAGGACAATTAATCTACAGCTGTTATTCTTTTCTTTTTAAGTTTATTTATTTATTTTGAGAGAGAGAAAGCGTGAGTGGGGAAGAGGCAGAGAGAGAGAGGGAGAGAGAATCCCAAGCAGGCTCCACACTCAGCACATAGTCCAATCCAGGGCTCGATCTCATGACTGACTCTGAGATCATGACCCAAGCCGAAATCAAGAGTCAGATGCTTAACTGACTCAGACACCCAGGTGCCCCTACAGCTGTTATTCTGCATTAAATGCGATATTCAAAGCTAGTGACTCCGAATAGAACTCTAGGTATCCCTCAGGATGAACAAATTTAACATGTAAAAGTTTAATTTTTTTATATTAAATATAACTTGTTGTCAGATTGGTTTCCATACAACACCCAGTGCTCATCCCAACAGGTGCCCTCCTCAATGCCCATCACCCACTTTCCCCTCCCTCCAACCCCCCATCAACCCTCAGTTTGTTCTCAGTATTTAAGGGTCTCTTATGGTTTGCCTCCCTCCCCCTCTGTAACTCTTTTTTCCCCCTTCCCCTCCCCCATGGTCTTCTGTTCAGTTTCTCAGGATCCACATATGAGTGAAAACATATGGTATCTGTCCTTCTCTGCCTGACTCATTTCACTTAGCATAATACCCTCCAGTTCCATCCGCATTGCTACAAATGGCCATATTTCATTCTTTCTCATTGCCAAGTAGTATTCCATTGTATGTATAAACCATGTCTTCTTTATCCATTCATCAGGTGGTAGACATTTAGGCTCTTTCCATAATTTGGCTATTGTTGAAAGTGCTGCTATAAACATTGGGGTACAAGTGCCCCTATGCATCAACACTCATATTTCTTGGGTAAATTCCTAGCAGTGCTATTGCTGGGTCACAGGGAAGATCTATTTTTAATTTTTTGAGGAACCTCCATGCTGTTTTCCAGAGCAGCTGCACCAGTTTGCATTCCCACCAACAGTGCAAGAGGGTTCCCGTTTCTCCACATCCTTGCCAGCATCTATAGTCTCCTGATTTGTTCATTTTAGCCACTCTAACTGGCATGAGGTGGTATCTGAGTGTGGTTTTGATTTGTATTTCCCTGATGAGGAGTGATGTTGAGCATCTTTTCATGTGTCTGTTGGCCATCTGGATGTCTTCTTTGGAAAAGTGTCTATTCATGTCTTCTGCCCATTTCTTCACTGGATTATTTGTTTTTTGCATGTGGAGTTTGGTGAGTTCTTTATAGATTTTGGATACTAGCCCTTTATCTGATATGTCATTTGCAAATATCTTTTCCCATTCCATCGGTTGCCTTTTAGTTTTGTTGATTGTTTCCTTTGCAGTGCAGAAGCTTTTTATCTTCATGAGGTCCCAATAGTTCATTTTTGCTTTTAATTCCCTTGCCTTTGGAGATGTGTCAAGTAAGAAATTGCTGCGGCTGAGGTCAGAGAGGTGTTTTCCTGCTTTCTCCTCTAGGGTTTTGATGGTTTCCTATCTCACATTCAGGCCCTTCATCCATTTGAGTTTATTTTTGTGAATGGTGTAAGAAAGTGGTCTAGTTTCATTCTTCTGCATGTTGCTGTCCAGTTCTCCCATCACCATTTGTTAAAGAGACTCTCTTTTTTTTCCATTGGATGCTCTTTCCTGCTTTGTCAAAGATTAGTTGGCCATACATTTGTGGGTCCAATTCTGGGATCTCTCTTCTATTCCATTGGTCTATGTGTCCGTTTTTGTTCCAATACCACACTGTCTTGATGATTACAGCTTTTCAGTCTTCCTATTTTAGCCTTATTTTGACTTCAGCCTTTCACACTTATGGATCTTTCTCCTTACAGGCTCTTGCATTTATACTTCTGTGTATATACGCTCGTGTTGATTCTTGTGCCTGAGTTATGGCTTCTTCTTTTCTGTTTATGAGTAGAGTACCTACCCATCCTTCAATACCCAACTCAAATATAAATTCATCTAAGAAACACCATCTCTTCTCTTCCTTCACAATTTATCTACAATTTTTTTTACAAGAACAGTTTCTCTTGTGGTATTCATTTTCCTCTTCTGAATGTAGTTAATTTTGCATCCATTTAATCTACTATAATTGACCATTGGTTAGTTAGCCTTTTGAGGTAGGTTATCCATCATTTTTATCTTTCTATTATCTTACCTCCCAGTATCTACAATAACCCACACAAAGTAGACACACAATAAAAGTTACTGTAGGAATATATGAAGAAGTAAGATTGTAATAAAGCAGTGAAAATTTAGTGGTATGAAGGGCTTCCAACATGGTGCTTCTGACCTAGTGCAATACTCAACATGTTAATCTTAGTCTTCTTTGACAAAAGTTTTTATTTTTTTTTTTTAATTTTTTTTTTAATGTTTTTATTTATTTTTGCGACAGAGAGAGACAGAACATGAGCAGGGGAGGGCCAGAGAGAGAGGGAGACACAGAATCGGAAGCAGGCTCCAGGCTCTGAGCTGTCAGCACAGAGCCCAACGCGGGGCTCGAACCCACAGACTGTGAGATCATGACCTGAGCCGAAGTCGGACGCTCAACCGACGAGCCACCCAGGCGCCCCTGACAAAAGTTTTTAAATAGTCCAGGAGGTCATTTGTTCCCCAGTGGAAATAAACCTCAATTCAGTGGAATTTACTTCCTAGGAATTTGTTTTATGGGATATTATATTCCATTTCGGACAGATATAGTTGGTGGTGGGTTGGTTTGATGATTTGAATATGATGAATAGTTATTTCTCTCATCTTTGCAGCTTTCAAGAGGATTTTAGAATTCATTTCAAACTATTCTTTTGGGTACATTAGATGGATGTTAGTTTGATCTTTAAATACTACCTTAGGGAACCCTTTTGTTATGTTTTCTTATATGTTTTTCTCCCACCCTTGTCAGACTTCATATAGGATTTTTACCTATCAAATAGCGATTATCATTAGGATGACAAAAATAAGGAAACTTGTAAATTAGTCGTCCGAGTCTTCCTATCAAGATATTTTAAATAGACAGGACAATTTTGAAAAGATACATAAGACTTAATATTGAAGTTGTCTGGAGAGTACTGCGTATTTTCAAAAAAAATCTGTGAATTCACCAACTTACTTTACTATTTCTGTTTATCATGGAGTATGAATTACTGCTTTGCATGGTGCACCTGTCCTATGCAGAGATATACTTGTCAGTTTGACACACGGGGGATTCAGCTGGCTTGCTTTGCAGAGTTTGTGAATAAGAACGTGATGCCATGATACAGTGACTCTTAGTAAGCATAATCATCATTTATCATCATCCAAAGTTTATTTTTAGTATTATAATAAATTACACACAAATCCTCAGAAAATATACATGAAAGATAATATATAGCATAATGTTAAAACTTAGCTCTGGATTCAGACAGAACTGGATTGAATCCTGGTTCTGTCAATTCCTAACAATGTAAATGCAGGCAAATAAAAACCACACTTTTCACCATTATTTTGGAGATAATAATAGTAACTTTCTCCGGGGCTGTCATGAAAGTTCAATGAGAGTATATCCTTACAGCTTTTAACCGAATTCCTCGCATTCCTGGCACATGATAAGCATTTGATAAATGGTAGAGATTACGAAAGAAAGAAAAAGAAAGGAGAGGAAAAATAAATGTAAAAATTCTCACTCTTTTTGGCTTTTTTGAACTGCATATTTCATAGAAACTTTCCTATAACACTTTGACAGATAATTCAGGATAAGGTATATCCATCTTATATTTTGTACAAGAGAAAATAATTTCCAAAATACCAAAAAGATTTCATGATGAGATAACTTCACAAAGTAATATGGTAGAGATTCCTGAAAACGTTTGTAAGGTTTGTTTCATAGTTTGCTATGGTTGACCTTTAATGGTATTGGAGTTTAAGTGGTTTTATTCCTTAAATTGCCATTATTCAAGTATTATTGAGCATCTTCGTATGCCAGATCCTCTGCTAAAATGGGGGAAATACTGGTTGACAAGACCTAGTTCTTTTCCTCAAAGAGCTTAAAGTCTAGAGGGGAGATCGAGAAGTAAATAAATGATTATAATAAGTAAAGGTATGAAAAATAACTTTAATATCTGATTTGATAATACTTCCCCTCTTAGCACATCATTTTAATAACCCACTTAATTATTTCATTTAAAGCTCCCTACCAACTTTGAAATATGGAAAATGGAAGTTACAAAAGGTTATCTAAACTGCCCAATATTAAAATAATTTAAACGTCGCAGTAGTGACAGAAATTATATCTTTTGACTCAAAGTCTAATGTTCCTCCTACTTCACCATGGAAGGCTTTTCAAACAAATAAATTGAAGCAAGAAGAAGAGACAGGTGACTTTCAGCATTGTACAGATAGGAAAACATCTACAGAAAAAAAATCCATTATTTCTTATAAGCCTCTAACCATTTAAAAAGTCTTTCTGAATTAATAGCCTAAGAACATATTTGAGAAACTTCGTTAAGCAGTTGTTCCTGATGCGCCTGGGTGGCTCAATTTGTTAAGCATCCGACTCTTGATTTCCGCTCAGGTCATGATCTCATGGTTTGTGAGATCGAGCCCTGTGTTGGGCTCCACACTAACAGCATGGAGCCTGCTTGGGATTTTCTTCCTTTCTCTCTGCCAATCTCCCCACTCACATGCACTTTCTCTCTCTCAAAATAAATAAATAAACATTAAAAAAAAAACAGTTATTCTTAGCTCTAATGCAAACCAAACATAAGGCTTTTAAAATCTAAAAACTACAGTTATTAAAACATTCATATTATTTTGCGCTTGGGACTCCTAGGTTCTCCTAATAGTTATTTTTTAAATCTTCCTGCCATGTAAATCTGAAAGGGTCTGTACTTAAAATCAGTTAGCAAGGCAAGATTATGAAGTGTGAATACCTAGAAACATAAAATTGAATCTTTTCAATCATTGCTTTCCAGGTATATTTCCAGAAAATTAACCCCATGAGCTAATGCTTAAAAAATAAATGGTTTTAAGGTCAACAAAGTTGGTAAACCCGTATACATACTATCCTTCTCTTCAAGATTCATAGTCTGTATCAGCTTCTGAGAAGTTCTGTAATAAAGTTGTGTTTAAGCCAACATTTCCTAAACCTTATGATGGATTATTTTAATGTAATACTTTCAAATTTTATTCTGGGAAATATGCTTTAAATTCAATGGCATGCATTCATTTTTCATTCCTAACTTTGGCTTGTATTCTCTCAGTGAAATAAATATTTTTATTCTTGCTGAGCTTAAGCATAGAATTAAGGTGCAAAATTTGGAATGTCCCAGAAGAGATCCTTGGAACTGAGAAAACTTACTAATAGGGATTGATTTTGTCCCTAAAGATGCAGACAGGTGGGACTAGGAAAAGAATTGTAAAATCAACTAGGAACACACAAATCTGACAAAGAGGAAAAGTGTTGTCCAAGGAATCTAAGACTTATCTCTTAAGTAATGACACTAATAGAGGGGATGCATAAAAATAGCTTAAAGAATTCAACAAATGTCATGAGCATTTATAATTTTTGCTGGCCTTTCATGTACATTTTAAAATTTAATGCACCCTGTCTCTTGTTTAGGAAATCACTTCAAACAAAGCAATTCAGTCTTACTATCAAGATGGAGTTGATAGATGGCCCATTTCTACCTTTCTTTCCTTTTCTATCTGCTTGGACTGTTAGTTGCTGACATCAAAGGCTAGTACATACAGCTGTGGAGCGCCATTGATGTCATGTCTACATGTATATACATATGTATATACGTGTGTGTGTGTGTGTGTGTGTGCCACACGCTAGCACATGCTTAGTGGAACTCTCACTTTCCCAATGTCATTCTTTGTGAAGCATTCCATCTTGCTCTGAACTGAAGGCTTGCTTATTTCTAATTTTCTAGACTTAGAGTTGGCCTTACATTGTTATTTAGTGTAGTCTGTGACTCCCATGGCTAATATTCTAACACACCATTAAACTTTACTATTTCTACTAATTGTTAGAATACACCCTCTTCGTTAAAAGAATTAATTACACATATTATATAGGAGACACAAGAAAATTCTCTTATGTTTAAGGATATATATTCATCAAGGTCTGTCAATATAACAAGTGAATATTAAAGGGAGATATTTATAGACTCACTTTAAATTCAATATGTAACTACTTCATTGTCCAATTATACTTTCAAAGTCTTCACCACTTTATTGTTATCATTCTTTTAATAAATAGCACTGTTATTCCATATATTTACAGAATACTGGTTAAAAACAAATTTTACATGACACATACAAATATGTATTTACATATTAATGTGCAATGTGGTATATCCATACATCATATGTATGTTATATATATATATCTGTGCGTACATGTGTGCATGTGCATATCCTGAGGTATTGATAGTATACTTGAGAGACTGATAGAGCAGATCTGATTAGTTACATTTTGAGGTGAGGATTCTCCCGGTTTAGGATTCTTATGCTGCTCTAATGAAATAAATGTAGAATTTAGGTTTGATCTGTACAAAATAAGAAGAATCTGTGATTTAGGCATACTTCTCACAGAGCACAGTCATATTTAGGCGATACTAAAATCTTAGCTTCATGGGAGCAGAGTTTTCATCTGTCTTAGCACTGCCTTCAACACTGCCTAGCTTAGTGCAGGTCTTTAACAAATATTTGTTGAAGAATAAATAGATGGATCAATGCCTACCTACCTATTTCAGTAATTTTTTAAAATGTGGCTTTTCATTAAATCCATTGAACTTAGATAATGAATGGGAAAGATAATTCTAAAGTATAAAGACTTTTAAATACCAAATAATTAGTTGGGGCGCCTGGGTGGCTCAGTCGGTGAAGCATCCGACTTCAGCTCAGGTCATGATCTCACAGTCCATGAGTTCGAGCCCCATGTTGGGCTCTGTGCTGAGAGCTCAGAGCCTAGAGCCTGCTTCAGATTCTGTGTCTCCCTCTCTCTGACCCTCCCCCGTTCATGTTCTCTCTCTCTCTCAAAAATAAATAAACAGGGGCGCCTGGGTGGCGCAGTCGGTTAAGCGTCCGACTTCAGCCAGGTCACGATCTCGCGGTCCGTGAGTTCGAGCCCCGCGTCGGGCTCTGGGCTGATGGCTCGGAGCCTGGAGCCTGTTTCCGATTCTGTGTCTCCCTCTCTCTCTGTCCCTCCCCCGTTCATGCTCTGTTTCTCTCTGTCCCAAAAATAAATTTAAAAAAATAATAATAAATAAATAAATAAACATTAAAAAAAATTAAAATACCAAATAATTAGATTAAATTGAATGCCTTTTCCCACTAATCCTTGAAGTGCTATGAAATATTTAATCACCATATTACCTCTTCTTGATTATCATTTTTCTTATTAATGACTCATTCTTAAAATTTTAATGTAGTGCTTCTCTCTTTTTTCTCCCAAGTTTTTATTGAAATTCCAGTTAGTTATCATACAGTGTAATATTAGTTTCATGTGTAGGATTTAATGATTCATCACTTCCATAAAGCACCCATCACAGTTGCCCTCCTAAATCCTCATCACCCATTTAGCCCTTCCTCACACCCACCTCCCCTTCAGCAACCCTCATTTTGTTCTCTTTGGTTGAGTCTGCTTTATGGTTTGCCTCTCTCTTTTTCCCCCCTATGTTCATCTGTTTTGTTTCTTAAGTTCCATATATGATTGGAATCATATGGTATTTGTTTTTCTCTAACTTATTTCACTTAGTATAACACTCTCTAGCTCCATCCACATCATTGCAAATGACAAGATTTCATTCTTATTTATGGCTGAGTAATATTCCATTATATATATGAACTATTTCTTCTTTATCCATTCATTAGTTGATGGACATTTGGGCTCTTTCAATATTTTGACCATTGTTGATAGTGCTGCTATAAACATTGAGGTTCACGTATCCCTTCAAATCAGCATTTTTGTATCCTTTGAGTAATACCTAGTAATTGTAGTACTTCTCTTTTATAGTTCTACTATTACATGCAGAAAGCCATAGACCATTACTGGAAGGGACTTCAGTTCTCTGTTTCTCTGAACTAAAGTAAGACTACTGTATCAGTGGTTCCCAAACCAAGCTCATAAGCAAATTGCCAGGGGAGTTTTTTAAAAACATCAATTCTCTGACCTTGACATGAAAATCCTGGGTTTCAGTATATCTAGATGTGATGATCAGTAACCCTATATAATATCACTGATAGTTGATTGTTCAATCTGCATGAAGAATTCAGACTTTTTTACCTTATGAGGTAATCCATTATATTTTTGGACACTTGTAACTATTAGACTTTTTCAAATTGAGCCAACCACCTGCCTATAACTTTAAAAAACAATGTTCACTCTCTTAACCTGAGAGTGATTATAAAGGTGTTTGCTTTGTAATTGTCCTTTAATTGAACATCTGTCTATACACTCCTTTGTATTTGTAGTATATTTCAGAAGTTCAAGAACACAAAAACTGAATTGGAAGGGAGAGTTGTATCAGGGACTATTACCTCAGAATTGAACCAAGTTATATTTGATCCACAGGGTGTGTGTGTGTGTGTGTGCACGCGCGTGCGTGCACACACATATGCACACCGTGTGTGTGTGTAAAATATACTTTTAATTATTTTATTTTAATGTAATTAATTTGTTTTAATTAATTATATAATTATTATTTACCTTTAAGACAAAAAAACAACACATATATCTAAGAAGAATTCTATCTTTAAATAGTATTTATTCAAATTAAAGGTTTGTCATGTTCCGCCAATCTCTACTACATTTATATCTGCATTTCACTTACTATGTACAGATTGTTTTACCCTTTGGAGTCATTCCGCAATTGGCTAGTACATCAATATAGCATGCATCCTGTATTGAAAGGATGCAAATAGCTTCAAAATCATGAAAATTTACCTCTTTAGCACAATTTGAAAACATTTTGTTTGTAGCAATAATATGGAATAAAACAGAGAAAAGGAAGGTGAAAAATGAAGAAAAGAACAGAAAGGTATTGAAGGAATTAGTTAATATATTTTCTTGGGGCGCCTGGTTGGCTCAGTCCATCTGACTTCGGCTCAGGTCAGGATCTCACGGTTCATGGGTTTGAGCCCCATGTCAGGTTTTGTGCTGACAGCTCAGAGCCTGGAGCCTGCTTCAGATTCTGTGTCTCTTTCCCTCTCAGCTCCTCCCCTACCCAAGCTCTGTGTCTCTCTGTCTCTCAAAAATAAATAAACGTTAAAAGATTTTTTAATATATATTTTCTTTAAGAGATCTATAAGTTGTGCTATAAAACATGTTTATTAGTCTTTTAGATAAAATCAAATCTAGTCAGTAGTATTTAAGCCCCTCAGAAATTTGCTCATAATTCTTAATAGCTAATATTTCTGTTAGCCAAAGTAAGACTCTTCTAGAACCTCATCACTTATTTTGAAATATCTTACAATTTCATTTTTCTGAATTGATGGATTAGGTATCCATGCCCTAATCATCAACAGAGTTCCTGTGGAGAATGATAGACTAAAAATTCAGTATTCTTGCAGTGCTTTTATTCAACTTTTTTCTCTGTTTAAAATTCTCATTTACATAAGTTATAAGAAAAATATTTAAGCTCCAATAGCTTTTTAACTTGTATTGAAGAATTGCAAATTTTTTAACACTAATAACTATGAGAACACCTGTGAGTCAATGTTTCTTTTGAATTGAAAATAACTAGATGCATTGTCTCAGAATATTACTCCATAATAGTTTTAATAATTATTCTGCATGACAAAATGTAACAGCAGTGCTCTGAAGCTGACTATAAATATATTTAAATTTGCATTCAATTTATCATAAATCTTAAAATATAATGTTAATAATGGTGTTTAAATTCTTAAGCTTTTAGCAAAATAAATTGCATAGGAATAACAGCTGCCCTCATTTCTTTTTACTTCAAAAACAGTTGTCTATTCAATCAAGTGTTTTGTTCACAAAGTCAAGGATAAAGTTTCTTCAGTGCTAGATTGACACTATCATGCTCAATGTCTCTACTGAGTCATTAAATATTTCTGGTTTCAGGATTTGCATATTTATAAGGAAAATCACATGCAAAGAAATACCTTAATGATCTTTTAGATGGTTCAGTGAGAAGGAGGCTAGGATTGTTAACTTTATTAGAATAAAATCTTGATTGTTCCTCCTAACAATACAGAAACAATAGCTCTCTGTATCTGGTATTGACCAACTATAAACTAACTAGAATTGTTATTAACTATATTTTACTCCCATGCTTTACCAGAATAGGAAAGTGACCATAGAAACTGCCCATGCCAAGATCACTGAGATTCTTTTAAATACAACTTCTGATGGAATTTTCTCCAGACTCATTAAGTTTGATTTCTATGACTCCTACAGTAACAGTGTTCTAATAGCAGTCTGGGGATCTCAAATTCAAAGTCTTAAAGAGTCCAAGCAGGTAATATAAGTGATTAAAATCAGGTTTGAGGACTGGGTAATATGGGAACTGTGGTCCACTGGAGAGCACATGTTCACTTTAAATGGGAAAAGTGCTGCTCAGCTCCAGCTGGTCCTTTCCATACAAGAAGCCAGGCGATATTGCCAGATGGGATGTTTCAGGAGACCCAAACCCCTAATACTTATATTAACTTCGTAAACAACTCTTCTGACTAAATAAAGTATATCAGTAGGCCAGATTCACCCGGAGGGCTACTGGTTTGCATCTGAAAGTGTAATCATTCTTTGGAATAATGACCCTGAGTTACTAAAAGCTCCAAATGATTTAAAAAAAAAAAAAAAAAAGGAGTAAATCATACTCTTCATATTGTTCTAAGTCAGAAAACTGCTCGTATGTTTTAGAACATTCCTTAATAATGTCGGTACAAACAGATAAATCAGAATATTACATTTCTAAAATATTCTTGTAAATGACTTACCTAGATAGGCCAATATAAATAAATTGATTGATTAATTGATCGATCAATCGATAGATGTTAGAAACAAATTGAACTTTGGCTCTGTCTCCTTTTCCTTGAATAACAAGCATAATAATAAGATATTATATGGAATTGTTGTATAGACTACTATAAAGCCCTTGACAGGAGTGAAGCTAATTATAGAAATGCTAAATAAGTATAAATAAGTGATGTTGCCCATGTGGAAATCTGTGTTCTCTATATTTTATGGTATAATTACCTAGATTAAGGGGAAATTAAATTAAGCTTTATTGAGATTGCTGGAAAATAAAAAAGAAAGCAGGTTTGTTCTTAAAAGCAGCTTTAATAAAAGCAGCTCTTTAAAATGCAAAATTAAATAACTATTCTTGATTGGTTTGGGGTTCATAGGATATACAGTGGGTGAGATTGAATTTTGTATTTTCAGCTAGGGGTTTGGAATTTTGGAAATACTATTTCATTTACCATGAGAGAGAATGGTTTTAATTTTGCTTTTAATTCTGATCAAATGTATATCTAAAATTAAACAAGTATGGCACTATTTTATTGTAATTACCACAATTATAGTAATTCTTATTATTTGTAAGGATAGATTTCTTTAAGAAAAAAAACACCCTCCTTTATCTGTTGGTCTAAGTTAAGTATAAAAAGTATTCATGATTCCTGCTCAGATTTATTTTTTAAATGATAAAGAGCTTTTCTTATGTCACTCTAGGATTTGGAATAATTCCAGAATTTGAAATAGTTCTAAACAGTGAGTAATATCAATAACTATGTTTTGGAAATCTGCTCACAGCTTTGCCGTCTTTTTTCTGATCCAGTAACTCAGAAATTTGTTTGTACAGTTTAACTCAGCTTTGTCCAGAATTCATTGATTATCACACCGTACATATTCACATTTAAATTATAAAAATGATACATACGAGTTTTCAGTGTGCATATTGAGATTTATTCTGTATTTTATCAATATCTTATAAGCTAATGTATTCAAATAGGATAATGGAATTTTTTAGGGTAATGGAATTTTTAAATTTGTGTAGGAATATATACTTTTAAAGAAAATTTTTAAGAATCCTGGAGAATGTAATTATTATCAAAATAATCTACATTTTCTGCTGATTAGATTATGTGGAGTATTGTCTTCTGCTTTAATCAACAAAACCCAATATTTTAAGATAAGTATTTGGGAAATTTTTTCTTCTCTCTTGTACTGAATTCTGAGATATCCGCATAGCCTCATCAAATTTGAAGTTACCTTCAGGCTGTCCAATAACTGTATACATTATTTAAGTATATAATTGAAGGCAATTCTTAAGTCAATGAACTGATTTTTTACCAGGACATTTATCATATGGTTACAGATATTGTTTAGAGCCATATTAAGGACACAATAAATATAAATGGATAGCAGCTCTGGACAGAATATGCCAAGAACTTCCATTGGCACTGGCTACTGAAATTTTCGGTAGAGGAAATAAATTACTAGACGGAAGTAAAAATACTTCCAATAACTAAGAAAATCATCTCAATGATAAAGGAGTTTCTCTTTTTTTATCCCATTTTATTACCCCATTTTAACTGTTCATCACAACAGGTAAGAAATACAAGAATTTTTAGAATTCCTTATGTGGTGTGAGATACTTATTACTATAAAGGAAGAACTTAAGACATTTATGAGAATTCACAGAAAAAAAATTTGATAAAAAGATTCACTCAATTTCTAGGTGATAATTATAAGTTTTTAGGTTGAAGGTTCACAGTTAGTGTTCATAATATGTATTATTTTTAGGGGTGCCTGGGTGGCTCAGTCGGTTAAGCGTCCGACTTCAGCTCAGGTCACCATCTCGCGGTCCCCCTCGAGTTCGAGCCCCGCGTCGGGCTCTGGGCTGATGGCTCGGAGCCTGGAGCCTGTTTCCGATTCTGTGTCTCCCTCTCTCTCTGCCCCTCCCCCGTTCATGCTCTGTCTCTCTCTGTCTCAAAAATAAATAAAACGCTAAAAAAAATATATGTATTATTTTTAATTATTGTATAAACTAGAACTTCATGTGTGATTATAGTACTTTAAAAATGCCCATACTTTGGGGAGTAAAATTTTCAAGTAAGTTTCAAATGTCCCAGTGTTAACTCCTTCATTGGAGAGAATAAAATTGTCTAAATGTTAATACAAGTAATTATTTTTAAGTTAAAAAGATTATGGTATATTATTCATTTTTGTTCAGTTCCAAATACGATTTCTCGATGTTCTCTCTGAACCCAAATTTGCAATAAAAATAAAGCATATCTGTTCTGTCAGTCACCTTCACCTGATTGGTGCCTATGAGTCAACGCTCCCAGGTTGGAGCTGAAACAGGCAATTTAACCATTCTTGCCTGTCATATTGCTTCAATTGTGCTCAAAATAAAACCCATGGTGACTGAAAAATTACAGTGTCCTGTGCAAAAGTGACACACCCTAACTGTTGCTTGAACAGCAAAAGCAAATGCATGTATAGGCAGAAATTTTTATTGAGATTTATTCTGTCATGTATAATAAAAGATTATTTCAGAACTCTATTTTTACTTACAGCATAATAAAGCTCTTGTATTTTTAGACACATGTGGAGCACAATGTGACAAGCAGAGTTAAAGCCCATTGATTTTCCTGGCATATTTCCATATGTTGTGGTACAGCTGGCACTTGGATAGATTCGAATCCCATTCGGCCATTAACACTCTGTGAGACCTGGGGCGAGCGTTGTCATTCTTTGGTTTTCTCACTCATAAAGAGAGCAAGCCAGATGGTATTCAAGTCTCATGTATCTCTTGTGTCGAGTCTAGATCATCCTAATTTTAACATTTAAGTAACACCTAATGTAAACTTGGAACATTTAATCTAAACTCCAAAGAATATGAACTAGATCATAATTTATAATTTTGAAAAATGAATGCTTAGTATTTTTTACTTTTTACCCAACAATATAAAGCATATTTATATTATTATTTGAATAAACCATTTAATTCTTTAGGTTAGCTATTGACAATTTCTAAAAAAAAAACTACCTAGGAGCCTTTCGTCTGTGTTTTCTTCCTCCTTGGGATAATTTTGAGGTGGGTTTCTGGACTCTGATCTTCATGAGGGTGAAGATTATGTGGGAATCATTTCTTCATGCATTAGCCAAAAATAGTAATTCTTCTCGGTGCGAATTATGTATTGCTTTAGATTAAATAAAATAACTCATTAGCTTAAAATTTACAGTTACTTCAGAAGTAACGTAAGGATTCACAAAAGTAGAATAAAGTTGAGGTAAAACCATTGATTCAACAAACATCTTCTGAGTATCTTACTTGTCTATGCCTAATGCCAGTGTTGAGCCCAGAGCTGGTATATATAGTAAGTGCTCACTAAATGTTAGAAAGAATGGCCGGATGAGTAAACGAATGTAAGAATAATATATGTAGAATATAGCATTATGTTTAAGAGTGCAGTCTCTGGAACCAGACAGTTGAGTTTGAGTCCTGGCACTCCTGCTTATTATCTTGTGTGTGTGTGACCTTGGACAAGTTATTTAGCCTCTCTGTACCCAGTTTTCTCATCTATAAATTTGTGATGATAATAATAGTTTCCTCATAGGAGTGTTTGAGAATTAAATAAATTAAAACTATCAAAGCAATTATAACAGTGACACATAGTAAGCACTGATAAATATTTGCTAAATAAACAATGAGAAAGGGGACATCTGGGTGGCTTAGTCAGTTAAGCATCTGACTTTGGCTCAGGTCATGATCTCACTGCTAGTGAGTCCAAGCCCTAGGTCAGGCTCTGTGCTGACAGCTGACAGCTCGCAGCTCAGAGCCCGGAGCCTACTTCAGATTCTATCTCTGTCTCTCTGTCCCTCCCGTGCTTGTGCTCTGTATCTCTGTCTCCCTCTCTCTCTCTCTCAAATATAAACATAAAAAAAATCTTTTTAAGAAATATTAACTACAGCTTTAAAGGCAAAATTTATATGTGAAACACCAATACTTATGAAGTCCTGCACTACTAACTTAGAATTGCTAGGAATGAGGACTGGGTTGGTAACTCAACTGAAGCCAACTGATCAGGACCCTGTCCATGTTTCTCATTTGCAGACCTTTCTATCACTGGTTGGTGTCTTGGGAAAGGGGGGAGGGAATTTGAATCTAGTCTGGAGTAACACTCAGACATTGCTACATGAGATCATGTCTTAACCCATCTAGCCTAAGATTATAAGCAATAAATATTTTTCTCTTATAACTTTAAAAGCTATTTAGCCATTCTATTTAAAACAGGGAAAACAGGGAGATTCTTATGAGTCTAATGAAATGATAGCTTATTGGTCATACCTGGGCGATCCCTAGACGTGCCAATTAGGAGTGGGAGTGATCTAGGACTAAATTTGTATTCTCCCCAGATGTATGACCCCTGATCAGCAGGGTCATACTGCTAACATGGGAATAAATATGTCTGTCTGATTTTGTGGAGTGTAGTTAGAAGTTCCTCTGTACTGGTCAGTTCGATATTTGAGTATCAGTTTCCAAGGGTGTTTCCAAGGGTAACGGCTTTTCAAATGTTATCGAAATGAGTATCAAAATGTTATATACTCTTTTTGAGTATTTTAGATACTCAATAAGTCATTTTATCTTCTAGTCTTTGAGGAATTAAGATATAAAAATAATCTTTTACATAATAGAATAAGATGTATAGTCAGCTGTGCTCTGTTTCATTAAAATTTTGATTTCTCTGATATGCTAAATTTTAAAAACATAGTTTCACCTGCTTTAGAGTGGCTAAATGTCTTCAATTTATAAGAGAAGAGATACTTATTGTCTACAGAGTCTTGGGCTAGATGGGTTAAAATGTGATCTGATTTAGCAATTCCTGATTGTCACTCCACACTGGATTTAAATATAATTTCTTCCTTAAATTATGCCTGACATTCCCACTTTAAAAAGCAACTGAACAGCAACGTGATATATTCTGGACTAGATTTTATATATATATAGGGGCAGAACAAAGATTTCATAAGACTTTATAACTAAATCGATAAAAATGTTTGCCCACATCTCAGTATATGCTTTAACTGTGCATTATTGAAGATAGAACCTAAATATAATGTGTGGGCCCTAGGAGGTGGAAGAGTTAGCTTAAGTGGAAGGAAGACGGAAACTTCTTAGTGAAAATTAGTGCAATGTTTTCTGTGTCAGCATAGAAGCAGAAATGAGTGCACCATTACGCAACTGCATGGCTACGTGTGATGGAAAATGGTGGTGACATGTACAGATGGACAGAAGAGTTTAGTGACATCTCTTAATTTAGTATCTGAAATTCTTTACTCTTTGATATCTTTAGCATTTACTTGACACTTAAACCAGGTGTTGCCTTGGGTTATTTTGTCTCTGTGCTTCTTTTAGCAAACTGAGTTATAAGTGGTTTTGGAACAAATACCATGTCTTAGATTTCTTTAGAGTTGGCATAGCATTGACTCCAGTGTCTCATACATGGTAGATGCGCAAATATATATTTGTTACTTGGTTGACATCTGTAGATGTCTAAAACATTTATTAGGAAGTTCTGTTTTGTCACCAGCAAATATTTATTGAATACCAGAATTACTTATGAGACTTACCAGATGCAACATAAACATTATTATTTAATCATCCCTACATTACTAGGAGCATTCATTCATATAATGAATTTCTTGAAATCACTTATTCGGTAACTTTTTCTTTAGAGCTATTTAGTGCCCAGTATCAGGCACTAACTAGGCTGCTGAAGTGCACTGACAAAATGAACTATCCAAGTTCCGTGAGAAGAGAACCCACAATTGTAACAGGATTTCTATAGTGGAGATATAATAAAACCCTGAGAAAACACTATAATTTGCATTCAAAAACTCATGTCTAGTGCAATGTTGCCATGTCGTTAGGTTCATTAAGTGATCTGGGTAAACCTGTGACAGCCACCAGTCTTGCTACGTGAGCCCAAATGCCCAGATTCCAGTTGCAATTTGGTGCTGCCTGGCATCAGTTGTTTGGTAAAAATACCACAAATGAAGGTGATTCTGAATTCTGTGGCTGACTGAGACCTTCAGTATAGTGGCAGAATCCAAGTATCTCTTCGTTGGTTTTCCCAGCCCATGGTAGAGGATTGGGCAAACTACCCTGTTTCTCAAAATGAGCTCAAGAGTCTTGCCACCCACACCACATCCCCCTTCCAGAAGAGAATTTGAGCCCATCATGCCAGCAGGTGCTAGGCAGAAAATGGGAGCAAATTGGCAATCGTGTTATATCTAATTTCACATTATTGTGGAACATATTGCTGCAAAGTCTTACTGTGGATACAGTTGACATCATGGAAAGCATGTCAAAATTACCTGAGCTGGTGAAAGAGAGATTGGGGAAGTCTTCCCAGAAGAATTCTTGTTCCAGCAATGACTTAATTATGGTGGCTTGCCAAGCGGCCACGTGAAGAAGGGTGTTTATGAGAGAGAAGAAAAGTGGATGTCAAGGCGCAGGAAGCTGAAAGTATGTAGGTATTTTAGAGCACTACATGTATTTCTACAGCATAAAGTTTGAGAGCTAAGAGAGAAGGAGACGGAGTTGAAATGCTAGGCATGGGTCAGAGCATAATTCATCTGTAGGCCATGCAATGGTTTCTGTCTTGTTTTATAAACAAAGGAGCCATTAAAGAAATTTTTTGCAGAAGTTTTACAGGTAAGAGATCATCATAAAACTGAGTTTTCTCATCTTTGAAACAGAAATGATAGTTCTTCATATGGTTATGTGGATTAGAGAGAAAGTGTGTGAAGTATTTTGCATAAAGTCCAGTATAAAGTATTAGATAAGTAGCAGCCATTAACATTATTATATTAGTATTAATGTTACTGTAACTGATGATTGGAGGGGCAAGGCTAGAGGCTTGTAGCTAGCAGTTTTCTAAACTTATAAACATTTTCTGTTTTGGTTACAAATTCATATATACATTCAAATAATTTTGAAAAGTTTTCATTTTCCTTTTCTGTTTTTTATTTTTTTAATTTTATTTTTTATTTTTTAAAATTTACATCCAAATTAGTTAGCATATAGTGCAACAGTGATTTCAGGAGTAGATTCCTTAGTTCTCTTTACCCATTTAGCCCATCCCCCCTCCCACAAACCCTCCCATAACCCTCAGTTTTTTCTCCATATTTATGACTCTCGTCTGTTTTGTGCCCCTCCCTGTTTTTATATTATTTTTGCTTCCCTTATGTTCATCTGTTCTGTGTCTTAAAGTCCTCATATGAGTGAAGTCATATAATACTTGTCTTTCTCTGACTAATTTTGCTTAGCATAATACCCTCCAGTTCCATCCACGTAGTTGCAAATGGCAAGATTTCATTCTTTTTGATTGCCAAGTAACACTCCATTGTATATATATACCACATCTTCTTTATCCATTCATCCATCAGTAGACATTTGGGGTCTTTCCATACTTTGGCTCTTGTTGATAGTGCTGCTATAAACATGGGGGTGCAGGTGTCCCTTCGAAAGAGCACACCTGTATCCGTGGATAAATGCCTAGTAGTGCAATTGCTGGGTCGTAGGGTAGTTCTATTTTTAGTTTTTTGAGGAACCTCCATACCGTTTTCCAGAGTGGCTGCACCAGCTTGCATTCCCATCTTTTCTGTTTTATCATGTGATATAATTAGAACCAAGATAAATGCATTTTAATGTTTTTGTTATTTTCTTATATAGAATAATCATGTTATATATTACTCAAGCTTAATAGTCTTAGTAAAAAACTCTGCAACTTTCTCTTTGGGTCATTTTAGAATTTCTGTCTTCTGTGATAGAATTATATTGCATTCCATAACATTCATCCCCTTAAGTTTACTGTTGAAGAACTGAGACCAGAGATTAAATTTTTTGTCTAAAGACAGATGCCATATAGTCCTACACTCAGAACTCTGGTTTCATAAGCCTACATCCTTACATATTAACCTAATTTTGCTAATCATTTAAAAACCTAGAACTATCCTGTAATGGCCAAAATACTTGAATTTCCACCCTACCTTTTTTCTGACCTACTATTATAAGAGGACATGAAAGCAAAAATGTGGATTGGATAGGCAGAGATAAAATGAACCTCTGATTGGGGGGTTTATAAAATCCCTGACTGAGGCAAATAGGATGGATGAGCAGAATTACCACAATGTAGCACCATGCCTCTGAAGAGAGGTAGAGTAGCAGTTACTTCTAGGCAGGTAGTAAATGCAAGTCTTTTAACTGGGCAAAACAAAAGGAGTGTCCTGAATGTCATTTACCAATCAGCAAATGAAGGCTTACTATCTTTTCACATAACATATAGTCGTACTAGGTAAGTCTTAGCCAGCGATTCTCAAAATATGGTTGCTGGACCTACAGCAGCAGCATCTCCTGGGAACTTGTTGGAAATGCAAAAATTCAGTCACCTCTCCAGGTTGGTGGATCAAAAACTCTGGGAATGGGGCAGAGTAATCTGTTTTAACAAGCCCTCCAGAGATTATTCTGATGCAGGCTAAAGTTTGGCAACGCCTACTCTAAACTGAGTGGAATTTGTTGCCATCTTCTTGAAGTATTGGTAAAGTATGGTGGCTAAGAGCATGTGTTCTAGAATCAGACTGCTCAAATACCAGCTTTATGACTTACAAGCAATGAGACCCTAGGCAAGCCTCGTAACCTTTCTGTACTTCACATTCTTCTTGTATGCTTATAATAGTTTCTATTTCATAAGTTATTCTGAGGAATATTTCGAGTACAATATATTTGAAAGTCCTGAGGTGGAAAAGTTCTTGGCATTTCTCAGGAATTTAAAAGAGGCTTCTGTGGTTGAAAAGTAGTTTATAAAGAAAACTGAGACGACGTAAAAGAGGAAGTCCATTATGCAAAGTCTTGTAGGATCTTGGAGAAAGAGGATGGGGTCCTGAGTTCCTTGGAAGAACTGACATTTGCAAGGAGAAGGGGCACTTTTTTTGTTATGAGGACAAAAAGAAAAGTGTACAAAAGCAATTAGGTTTCTAGGCTATCAGTTGGAAGATAAGGGAATTTCTTCTAATAGCTTCTATTTTATGGATTTTGGATTTTTCCCAAGAATGATGAGAAAACATTGAAAAATTTTACCAGAAGAGTGACATAACCCAATTCATGTTTTAGAAAAAAATCACTGTGACTGGTGTGTGGAAAATGGAACATATTGCATAGTTTTATCATGTTGTTCTTTATGTCTTTCGGATTTATAATAATAGTAGGAAAACTTGAAACACTATAGACTGAACAATTTCCTAATTTCCCTTCCTATGTCTACTCCAATTCCTCTGATTTCCTAACCTTCAAAGACCAGCAGGGTGCATACTCTGAGACATCATTCCAGAGCAGAAATCCGCAATCTTTGTGGGACTGACTTGGAATCCAGGAAGGAAAAAAAAAGTTTAGACTTCTAACAAGGTGAAAGTGTTTTTTAAAATGTTCCAAGGAAGATTCAGTATGTATGACCAAGCACATCGTGTCAAAATAGTACTGTCCTTTTAATCATTAAAGGAGATTAAAATCTCTTCGTGGTGATTTCCGAGTGACATATAAAACAAACTCATACTTGAATCACAATGACTGGAACATTGTCTACATGCACAAATACAAGCTAAGCAAATATTCTAAATTAACTCAGGTATTTGCGTGTTTTTACATGAAAGAATAGCAAAATTTTCTTTAGTGGTGAATAAAGGGATAATCTTGGGAATTTTAATACAGTGCATTTTATTAACACTGGATTCAGTCAAAGAGAAATTATCAGTATTCATCTAATTAGGCAAGAAATGTATATTTTAACAAAAAATAAAGGATTACCTGGCATAAAAATATTTTGTTTTCCACATGAAATGCCTAAATTCAACTTAAAATATGCAGGTTTAAGTCTTAAGCTAGATACAGCACTTACACTTCACAAAATAATATACACATTATTACACTTTAAAGCTCCCTGGGAATTTTGCTCTATGACTCCTATTATCTTGTTTTTCTAAATTTATTAACTAAGACTATAAACCATGGCCCTTGACAAGAAGCACATTCATTTTATACATATGTACATACATCCTGGTCTGTGTTTTATGTGATGATCAGCCAAGTGTGGCCACAAGAGGAGACGCAGGAGAAGCTCAGGAAAACAGAGTTGCTTATAATAAGTCCCAGGGACCACGAGGCATGTCACGCCAGGTAGGGCCGCACGGGAAAGCAGCAGTGTAGGCAGGAGGCAGAAGGGGCAGGAGTCAGGCAAGAGTTAAGGCTTGAGCCTTTATTTGGGGGCTGGAAGGACGAGATAGGGCAGAGTAACCAGTCTGAGATTGGCAAACTTGAGGAATTCCTTCTGGCGGGGCTTTGGGCTCTAGAAGTGGACTTCTATTGCCTGGTACCTGGCACTGGAACGAATTAGGGCCGGGAAAGTATGGGCTTAATGTGAATAAGCCAAATAGAGGAGCTAGGCCTCGGAATTTGGCTAATTTGCGTATCAAAGGCATGTCTGCTATCCCTGACAATTGGCTAGCCCCAGGAAAGGCGAGGTCTTTCCAGCCAGGAAGATTTTTAAGTTGTCAAAACATCGAAATGTCCTGAAAAAATATAAACAGTACACACACGTATACATATACACACTCACACAAATAGACAATTTTTAATGCCCACTAAAAAACGGAGTTAAAAAATATTTTAAAATTTCACTTGGAGCTTTGTTGTTTAGACATTTTTAAATATCTGTAACTGTGGCCTGTCAGCATGTACTCTTGAAAGAAAGACCCCTTCTTGGTTTTTTTTATTTTTAAGCCCAGAGCCCTCTTTTTCTCCCAAGCAAGCAACAGGCCTGAAACACTGTTTCAGAAAACACAATGTGCTTCTGTTCCCTGACATTTCCAAAGCTTGTGGCCCAGTCTCCTGTGCCCTGCTGTAAAGAGGATAGATGGTAAAAAAAGAAAATGGCGTGTCTTTTCCAAGCAATAATTCAGAGCTCATTAAGAAGAATAATGTGACATAAAGCCACAAATTCCAGGAACCTGGAACAGTGGTGCCCTACAAATCATTCTACCTAACAGTTGCTAAGAAAGGTAAAAAAGGGCAAGAAACTACTGGTCTTTTCTTGGTTATTTTCAGCCAGCTCTAAGGAAAATATACCCAACTTTAATAAAAGCATTGCTGTTTCAAAATATAAAGGAAGAATGTATGGATATTATACATTTAGCCTCTTGGGAAAAAATTGTGGACTGAGTTTTGGGTGTTTGTTCTTTTTAATCCCATGGGACTCCAGAAATTGTAGTAGATTCTTCTGTGAATTTGAAACTTTGATTTGATTAGCTATGGAAGTTATATGGATAATGAATAATTAGATTTCATCAAGGTAAATAAGTTTAAAGCATGTCCTCACTCTGAAATGCTGCATATTTGTAAAATTTGGATTTGATTTGTAATCAAGCTTTCAAAAAACTCAGAGCATCCACTATTTTTCAAAATATAGGACGGATGTCTTTGGTACTTTGAGGAAATTAATATCCTTAAGATATAGCCATTCATACACTTTTATAGATTGTGAAACACAGCATCTAGTCATTTTATCTGGGTAAAAATTGCAGTGCAGAAATATTTTCATCATGTCTGATTTGAGCTAGGTAAGTTGCAGTCCAAGAATATTTTCATATTATGGTTTAGCTTTCTGTATTATTTTTAAAGTCATAATGTGAATTTTTATTTAGTGTAATCATTTCAGTAGTGCAAAATAGTCATCATCTGTTAAATGCTCTACAAACTTGATACACATAGAGTTGGAGCAAGAATAAATCAAAGCTCTCAATTTTTTTAGTTTCACAAAATCTTAACTATTTGTGTTCCTTTGATATTGATAAGAATGGTGGAAAATGTAAACTGATGCTTGAAGCTATAGGCCAGTAAGGATACCTCCGGATATTTGTCATGGATCTTTTTATGGTATAGCAAATACTGTGTAATCATGTAATAAAATCAGAAGAAGCCAAAATGGAAATGAGTTAGAGGGAAGTCTATTCCTGCCTAAAATATTTACATATAAAAATACTTGGGTTTAGCTGAAAAGTATGGATGAAACAATTTATTTAAGGGGATGATACACATGCTGAATTGATGGGTTAGAATTGTAAAGTTCATTCTGAACACTTGTGAAGGGAAAGATGTTATTGCTTAAAAATCATACACCAAGGAAAATTGTGGGGAACAATAGGAAAAGCTGAATTAAAAAGAAAAAGAAAAAGACCATGAAGATTTGAAAGGAATTAATTAAAAAAAAAACCAGATTAACAGAGGTATTATAGTCATAAAAATTCAGAGGTTAAAGTCTATTAATAATCTCTAACCTTCTCATTTGCTGGGTTAGGAAAAGGAGGGCCAGTGAGCAAAGAAGCATAAAAGTTTAATGTGCTAAATCAAACTTTTTCATGTGAGTTCTTAAACTCATGTATTTTTCCATCTTGAAGAAATATTTTGTATCCATTTTTAACTTTCTGTTTAATCTTTCTCTCCCCTCAAGTTCTGATTTTGCCTAAAAAAAAAAAAAGTAATATACTAGTAATCCTTATTTCGTGACTGTTCTCTTCATTTCGATACTCCCGTGAGTTTACCATTTCTTTCTCTTCAATTTCAACGCTCTTCAAAATTGTATCCACTGGAATAGCTCCCACTCTGTTTCACCAAGTTTCTTTGTCAACTTGTTGGCTTCAGTAGCTGTTTTCTTAAAGGCCAGTTGTGTCCTCTTAAATTTTCAAATCTATAGACTTTCTTCATAAATTTCTCCCTGTTTAAAGAAGAGAGTCATGTTCTTTCCAACATGACCTTTAATGTTATAAATAGAGGTAAAATATTGGTCTGAATCCCAGATATCTTGGTGCAACCACCTATGCAGTGTATGTCCTCACAGACTTAGGGCCACTCTGAGGCAATATCTGAATAGGCAGTTAAATAAGGGTAAGTAGGACAGGACATTTGTTGATCACATCCAGGCCTTATTCTCTCTTGACCTCATCTTATGTTAGTATCCCTGCCTTCTCCAGTTAACATTGGTTTCATAAATTCCCTCTAACAACCGGGATTGTTTTGGCCTCAGGATATTTGCACTTGCTCTCCTCTCAGTTTAGATCACCCTTTCTTAGCATGACTGGCTTCCGCATTCAGGACTCAGCTCAGTCATCTCCTCTTCAGAGAGGCCTTCCTTGACCACCCTATTTAATGTTGTCCTTCCCCCAAACTTTCCAGTGCCTGTTATCATTATATTCTACCTTCTTTTCTTTTTTTAAAAAAATATTTATTGATTTTTGAGAGAGGAAGAGAGAGAGAGAGAGACAGAGCGTGAGCAGGGGAGGGCAGAGAGAGAGGGAGACACAGAATCCGAAGCAGGCTCCAGGCTCTGAGCTGTCAGTACAGAGCACGACGCAAGGTTCAAACCCATGAACAGTGAGATCATGACCTGGGCCAAAGTCAGACACTTAATCGACTGAGCCACCCAGGTACCCCTACCTTATTTTCTTTAGATCACATATCACCATCTAAAATTAGCATTTATTTTCTTATTTATTGTCTTTCCCCATGACAATAGGAATGAAAGTTGCATGAAAACAGGGTCATTCTTGGCCCTTTTCTCTGCTGTACTTCTAACTCCAAGAACTACCGCATCGTCAGTACAAAGTAAACACACACTAGATGAATGATCAAATCATGGAGGTAGCGACATGTTATAAAGGACCAAACCTCCAACTAAGAAATAAATCTTTTTTTCCCTTAAAGAAATCTTTCTTCCCTTTCTTTCTTTCTTTCTTTCTTTCTTTCTTTCTTTCTTTCTTTCTTTCTTTCTTTTAAAGAAATCTTTAACATAGTAATACTTTAGGCATTAGCAAGAAGTTGGGAAAGGAATTTTGGAGATTACAAGCCTTCATGGTGCTCCTTAAACCATACTAATTAAGTAGCAACCCGCTCTGTGAGCGCTGAGGCCCTACTTCCTTCCTTCCCCCAAAACTTAAAATCTTAAACACAGCTCTGTTACTAATGCCTATAGTCAAGGCAGATGTTTTTGGCTAAAAATACTTTGTTAATTAGCAAAATATTTCTCCCTAACTCTGGATATCACCTCTATGGCATAGACAAACATACATCTCCTCCAAAACATTTAGATACTATAGTATATTAATTGAATGCATTTATATATAGTACTGTAATACTATTAAAAATGAAATTTTAGGGGCGCCTGGGTGGCGCAGTCGGTTAAGCGTCCGACTTCAGCCAGGTCATGATCTCGCGGTCCGTGAGTTCGAGCCCCGCGTCAGGCTCTGGGCTGATGGCTCGGAGCCTGGAGCCTGTTTCCGGTTCTGTGTCTCCCTCTCTCTCTGCCCCTCTCCCGTTCATGCTCTGCCTCTCTCTGTCCCAAAAATAAAAAAATTTAAAAAAAAAAAAAATGAAATTTTAAATTTCTGTCATTTCCAGAAATCAAAGAATTAGTATAGGAAACTCAGTTTTTACATACGCTTCAGAGGAAGTTGTTTTTTTGAATTGTTAATTAAGGTTTCTTGACATTGGAGTTGGACATTGGAATTTCAATTGTAAACTAAGACCATGTCATTGTGCAGCCATATTTGCATTATACATGGCTGATACTTGCCAGTAAATTAATTAAGAGAAACTATGTCGTATCATTTTTTTATCTTTATATTTGTGGAGATAGATGTTAAATAAAAACATTGGTTGAATAAATGACTACTACTTTCCTAGCCTAAAATTATAGATCGTCATTTGAGCAAATGAAATGAAGCTTATTATATCATAAATTAGGATAATAATAATTTCAAGTTCCACATTTTAGGAAAGGCGTAGTATTTAATAAGGAGAAAATTTTTAATTAAGAGAACTTTGGACAGGAGCAGAGTTTATTACCCCTCTTTCCAGCACCCAAGGAACATGCCAGAATTCAAGAAATGACACTTTATAATCCAGACATCTGCCCAATGACAGACAACGGGGGAATCAAGAATGAGTGATCACAGTGGCAGGTACATGGCTAGTTGTTGGCACCTGCTCCAGAAACATAACAATGGGAAGGAAAATGAATTAAACCTTTCAAGGTGCTTATAATGTTTGAGAGCTTGGCCAGTCTCCCCCACTCTACTATTATTATTATTGTCTTCTACCTTTTGAGCCCTACAGGCCCTCTGTTAGCACCACCTTCTAGCCCAAGATGTTATAAGTCCATCCATTCCTAGAAGTATCTGTCTACATCCTATCCAGAGTACCTTTTCTATTCCTGAGCTGCAGTTCTCATACTCCACTTTATTAGCTGCTGGGCCTTCTGTAGCTCTGGCTACAACGTTCTGAATCCCTCCAGTCTCTCTCTAATACCTTGGCTAAGTCTCTCCTAACCACCTTCCCAGCTCTCAATATGATGAAATATTTTTGACATACTATGTATTTTATTTACAGTGCTACTCTTGTGCCCTTACTCTCACACACTCAGGCTTTGTCTTTGTCCTGTGTTTGCTGTTTATTATTTTAAGCCAAACTACTTAGCTCTATTCATCCAAACTATTAATGAACACTTCCGGCCCCATGGCCTATAAACTTCATTTAATTTAATCACATACTCTTATAACCCCTGATATTGCCATTTAAGTCTCTGAGGAATATCTACAAATATTTCTCTTACCTTTCATCACCTTTCTCCTAACGATTGACAATATACTAAATTTGCCTTTTAAAAAAATCTTTCTGAGTACAATTTTAACAATTATAATAATTATGTCATAAAATAGATCACTTGCACAGGCAATTTTACCTATTTTATTTTGAGGGTACTAAGTATACAGTTTTTCTAAAGTCAAAAATTAGAAAATATGTACAAGACAATATTCAGAAATATAGAAATGCTGCATCTCTTTCCAGAACTGAGCATCCTATATCAACACCCAAGATGATTGTGTGGTAATCTCCTGGGATTGGCTTGGGAGCCATGTTATACCTTTAGCCCATGGTATGAACAATGTGGATTGAATAATCTGACCTTTGTGAAAGAAAAACATATATTGGTCCTTGATTACTCTTTTCATTTAAATTTTTTTTCTTATTGCTATGTATTTGGGGAGGAAAATAGAAAAAAAAAAGAATGGCTTTTTTTTTTTTTTTTTTTTTTTTTTTGGGACAGAGAGAGACAGAGCATGAACGGGGGAGGGGCAGAGAGAGAGGGAGACACAGAATCGGAAACAGGCTCCAGGCTCTGAGCCGTCAGCCCAGAGCCTGACGCGGGGCTCGAACTCACGGACCGCGAGATCGTGACCTGGCTGAAGTCGGACGCTTAACCGACTGCGCCACCCAGGCGCCCCAAGAATGGCTTTAAAAAGCAGAACTACCAACGAGAGAACACTGATACTACTTTTAGTGCACTGTGCACAGTATATCCTTCTAGATCTTTTGCTGTGTACGTTTATACTTTTTTCCCCCATAAGAACATAATATTCTGAACATATAATTTTATTTTTCATATTCCCTTTATTTGCCTCTTGTGCAGGGAAATCACAGATCCACTCACAAATCCAGGTTTCCAAAACTGCATAGTTTAGCAAGGATAGATAGATAGATAGATAGATAGATAGACAGACAGAAGAAAGAAAGAAAAAGAAGAAGGAAGGAAGGAAGGAAGGAAGGAAGGAAGGAAGGAAGGAAGGAAGGAAGGAAGGAAGGAAGGAAAAGAAAGAATGGATAACCTATGGGGTTTGAATTGATCTGTGACCCCTAGCAGTAGGGTAAATCCATATTTGGTATGTGGACCAGCCAAAGCTAGCTGCAAATATCTGCTTCCTCTATCCCTCCCCCTATATCAAAAGCATATTTGATTTCAATAGATACTTATTTACAACAGCATTTTCAAAGGTACACTCTATTTTATTGATGAACATAACTTACTTAATACCTTAACTATTGGACACTTATGGGATTTTCCCTTGGGTGTATGAGTGTGTTGTTATAGTCAATTCTGCAGCAAATATTATTGCTAAATCTGTACACATTCTAAGTTTTCCTTTAGGATGTACCTAAAAGTAGAATCAATAGTTTAAAAACTAGGCTGTTTTTTTTTAAGGTTTTTGATACATATTGCCAGCTAGTCCTTCAGAAGTCCATCACTGAGACCCCCACTAGCATTGTTGGAAATTTACTGTATCACCAGATCCTTAGAAATGGTCTTTTTTAAAGTAATTGATAATGTAATAGACCTGTGCTTTCTTAACTACACTGAGCATTCCAAATGATCACCCATGTTTACAGACTTTTTCTTACAGCAAGGTACTCCATAAATCAAGAGGCACAAAACTTTAAACATTTTGTTTGATAGCTTGCTTGCTTGCTTGTAGGTGTAGGTGATGAGGAGCAGGGAAAGTCCAGGAAACCAGTAGTGATACCCTAGCCTCAGCCTCCTTCTTCTCAAAACATAGCACTGGAGGGCAACTATTCAAAACTCATTCCTGGTGATCTCGAAGTTTCTAGAAGATGAAGAATAGATCCATCTTACAAAACTTTTAGTAACCCTTTATTGTAGATAATGCATTATCAAAGTTGTTAGGTTGAAGAGGAGTATACTTCCGTAGAACCAAATTGTCATTAAAATATTTATCTACAAACTGATTTATCAGCTCTAGTTAGTATTTTATTGTATCCTGCTTAATTTTGGACAAGTTCTTTATAGCTTTTATATGCAACTGTGAAAATTAAAAATGCAAAAATTATAAGGTACAGTAAACAGTATTTTGTGAGTATATCTTTTTCTTCCTTGGTAGATATTAGCTTAAGTGGCTCTGTTAGAAAGGCATATGTTTGAGAGAAAGACGCCTACATGACAGGAGTACTAGGTTATTCTGACATGTTATATGGAGTATGTTATTATTTTGAAAGCCTGAGTTTCAAACTAAACTTTAACTTTTAAAGTCTATGCCATGCCTTTTCTGATGACAGCATATTATGAAAATCATAGGTTGCATTTCTGTGTCTATTTGCCCACAGTCCACAGAATAAGAAACATCATAACGCAGCAAAGCATTTAATAGTTTAAGGGAACCTTACAGATATGCCAGTTCAAGATGTTTAATGGATGCCCAATGGATGATGGTGGTGGTGATGGTAGGGGGTGATGATAATAGGGAGAAGGAAGGGGAGAATAATTTTTGGAGCCCTTATGTGTCTGGCGTTCTGCTCAGTGCTTTACTTACATTTTCTCATTTATAAAGTGAGGAAATCAAGTTTCAGAAAGGCTAACAACCCTCCCCAATGAGTCAGCCAAAGATCAAACCCAGATTTCCTGACTCTCAGTGCCGTCTATTGTCCATTATATAATGCCAGCTGTATTAAAGACATTGCAGACATTTTAATTTCAAAAGTTTTTAAGTTTATAATTACAAAATAATTTCTATTAATACAGCTAAGTTTTTAAAGAAAAACTGAAGAGCTTTAGCCTTATTTTATCTGTTGCCCATATTCCCTGATAAAAATTGTTATTATTTTAATTTATTAAATTTTTACTTTAGTTATATATATTATCTCTATTCTCTAAGGTAAGAAGGGAAAATAAAATAATCTAATGTTACAAATGAGGAATCTGAGGCTCAGAATAATTAATTCTTCTAAGGAAGTCGGTTAAGTAACGGCAAAACTGGAAGTCAAGCCCACATCTGTTTGCCCCCAAAACTCTATTTTATTCTATTGTTGCTTATTAAAGAATAGCAACATCAAACAAGCTTGAAAATTATTAATTTGGGGTATTATAGAAGCATATACACTGTTCTGTCTTTTGGCCTATTTATGTCTCATTTCTCCTTAAACTAATGTGAAGGGTAAAATAGTACAGTTTACTATATGTTTTTTTAAATTTGGGGGGCACCTAGGTGGCTCAGTTGGTTAAGCTACCGACTTCAGCTCAGGTCATGATCAGTTTACCAGTTCAATCCTCATGTCAGGGTCTGTGCTGACAGCTCAGAACCTGGAGGCTGCTTTGGATTCTCTCTCTGTGCCCTTTCCCTGCTCATGCTATCTCTCTCTCTCAAAAATAAAATTAAAAAAAAATTTTTTTTTTAATTTTATACTAGGCCTTTCCCCTCTTAAATGCTTGGAGAAAATGTACATAAAATTAGCATGTGGTCCTGGAGTAGATTTTACTCTAGGATGGAGTAAAAAAAATTGGGGTGGGGGGTGGTTGGGAGGAAAGACCAAGAAATTGAATTAGAAATAAGAGCTTTCCTCAATAGGTCAGTTTTCCAATTCTCACTCTTTAAATGGTACATAAAGATATTTCTAATGTTTCTTGATTTTTTTCTTTTGTTTCTGTAATTATGTGTTATTCACTCCTGTTATCAGTATGAAATTAAGGCAAAAACCATGACTCTAATCCCAAATCAAAATGACCTATAAATAACTCTTCCCGTACCTGCAATCAGGCTGCTTCCTTCACATTTTTCCAGGTTTGGGGGGGCCCAGCTGGATAGCCTGCTTCTGGATTCTTCAAACCCCGCTCGACTTCCTACCACATCCCAGTAATCACAGAAGAATCAAGGGTCCTGTCTTTAATTAGTTGGCCATGTTAGTCTCCTGACTATTGGCAATGGGAGTAATCAGTAATCACTACTAACACTCCCAATGGGAGTAATCAGCTAGTCAGTAATCATCATCAGTAATCAGTAATCATCAATCAGCTCACATGCTTCATTGATTCATTGATTGCTTCTTGATCACATTGTCTAGAAAACTAATAATGAGGTTTTTTTTTTCTTTCAAATGAATGCAATCTCCCTTTTCTTTATCCTTTGGAATATAGACATAATGATAAATATGAAATTACATAAAGTGAAATAACTTATTTTTTAATTCAAAACTAATGAAACATCAATCCCTGTTAGAAAATGTAACCGTTATTTTGATAAATCTTATAAATCTTTTGAGATAAAGAAAACTTATTTTGAAAGGCCACTGTTAGCAGTGGATGCTGTCATTTTTGCTATTTTTTAAAAGATTCACCCACTCTACTAATTTCTTTTTGAAGGCAGTAGTAAACCATATCAGAGAAGAGTGCTTTTGGAAGCATCTCCCTTTGTTGTATGGCTGCTTTAAAGCATATTTGTACTTGCAGGATAGTATATTCTCTTAAATAAGCCCCCGATTTTCTGTGAATATTTCCCCCCCATGGCCATGCAAACTGGTGCCTTCTTTGAGTGAAGTGAAATCGTGAGTTTACATAGTTGTGTTACATAGCTGCGTTAGGTTGACCCTGAATAGTAGAGCCCATTCAAGACCATGGTATTTGGAAGTTTTTATTATTTTTTATTTTTTTATTTTTTTAAATTTTTTTTCAACGTTTTTTATTTATTTTTGGGACTGAGAGAGACAGAGCATGAACGGGGGAGGGGCAGAGAGAGAGGGAGACACAGAATCGGAAACAGGCTCCAGGCTCCGAGCCATCAGCCCAGAGCCTGACGCGGGGCTCGAACTCACGGACCGCAAGGTAGTGACCTGGCTGAAGTCGGACGCTTAACCGACTGCGCCACCCAGGCGCCCCGTGGAAGTTTTTAAATCCTAAAAATGTGTCCCATAAATGGTATGATTTAATTATACTCCAGATGTTTCATCTAAAATACATTTTCTGTCTTTTCCTTTTCACTCTTGTCCTCCCTTTTAATGATCCATCGGCCTACAGTGTCTTTACATCCAAAATGCAAAGCAGACAAGTGGGCATCTCAGGGAAGAACATGACCAAAAGCACCAGCATCAGCGGAGACATGTGCTCGCTGGAGAAGAACGACGGCAGCCAGTCTGACACCGCAGTGGGTGCCCTGGGCACCGGCGGCAAAAAGCGGCGCTCTAGCATTGGGGCCAAAATGGTAGCTATTGTTGGCCTCTCCAGGAAGAGTCGCAGCGCTTCTCAGCTCAGCCAAACGGGTAGGCATTTTTATGTTACTTTTGACTTCATGTTTGAGCTGTAATTAAAATACGTATTCTCTTCTCTTGCTCATTTCATCGCAGTAATTAATGGAAGATGACATGTTCCAGAGAGATGGGGCCATTTTAAGCTAGTTGACCTTTCTGCACATGAAACACTAACTTTGTTTTTTAGTGACCAATGAACCTGCTTTGAAGTGAACCTTGGCCCCCGTTCTCGAGACGCGTGTAGTCTTTGCTCCTCAGGGAGGAGTTAAGCTGTGGTGGCGGGATTGCCTATTGCTGATGCTTCGTAAAGATGATCTGATCTCCGAGATATTTGCTTTCTTTAGGTTCCTCAAGAGGGAACCAGCCAAATTAATTTCCATTCCCAGCAAGTTACCGTCACGAAGATGACACCTCCTATGTTGTGTGAATAATGTAGTTCTTTTATTGCTGACAACCTAACTTCTTTTTCAGTTTGTAAGCAGCATTTACCAGTAGTATCAATTTTCTGACTGCAGTTTTTATTTTCCTGTTAAAACTTCAAGCAGCAATATTCTCCAGCAGCAGGGATGGAGGAATTTTCTGCTGATAGTGAAGATATTCAAAGCCTTGCTACTTTCAAATTCCGTTTCTAAATCACATCTGCAAAAATAAATTAGATACAGCACTCCTACTCCTACTCAGAAAAGCCACAGTTAGCAATTAAGAAATTTGTGAGTCAAAGCAACGTCTTTTCAAATGGTTGTTGATAATTAAACATTAAATCCCTGGTATCTTGGAAATAATAACATATCTTCCACTTAACAAACAAACAAAAGCGTGTAATATGGTGTTTCTTTTACAGCAAATAAATTATAGGCAAATGGGTGAAATCTCATTTATGTTTGAATTACTAGGGTTCTAATACACAGAAATCAGGACAAAAATCTGCAACATAAAAGAATTTAAGGATACGTTAATTCCTGGACCCGGCTAACCTTGATTTTATATAACTGTAACAGGGATTCTGGAATCCGAGTCTTATATATATATACTCTTATATTGAAATAGTTATTTGATGGTATTCCTGATATTGTGGTTGTAACTCACTATGTTTAATGTGACGATTGACATAGGAACTTTTCATTTGGTGCTTTAAAATGTTACATTTTAATATAGAAATAATAATTTATGCACATAGAGATCATACTTTAATTATTTTTAAATTACTTATGTTTATACATAATTAGCTATGTTGTACTAAAATGATAGATGTTGGCCTTTTGACATTGAAATTGAATTTTTTTGTATTTCTCTAGCGGTTAGAACTTCATTGCATTTTTTCCTTAAAATCTACAAACATCTGTAAACCTAAAACTTGTCTAAAAATAAAGCCTAAAGCCTATCAGTTAAAAAATTAAGAACATGTAAAACACACATTAATAAGATTATAGAAGTTAGAGATAATGTGGTATTAAACTAAATAATCATTTACACTTGTTCAAGGTTTCTTGATAAATATTGACCACTTACTATGAGCCAGGCACACAGAGAGCAAAGATGGTTTTTATCATTGTAAAAATAAATATCATTGTACCAGTGTGGATTTTCAGACAAGACTGCTTACTTACCCTCTAATGAGTAGAAAACTCAACAAAATGGGACCTTTCTAAAAAATAGTGAAATTATTCTGGATGATATCATACCAATCATTGTAAATAATAATTTGCATTTATAAAGGTATACGGATCAGTACACATGGCACATACTAGTTTGTGTGTTCCTTTGCCTGTTGATTGTAAACTCACCTGTAAAGTCAGCATTTCTAAAGATTACATATGACTTGCTAGGGATTATAACTTAGCAGAAAATACATAGAGATAATAAGAAGACTCAGATTCTATTGCTTACTCTGAGTTATATGTGATAATCAAATATGACCTCTTTAAAAACCTACCCGACATATCTGACTCGTAGAATGTTCCTCTGACAAAAGAAATTAACACCTCCTGTTCTAACAAGGTTTTTATAAGATTTTTTTTTTTTTTTAGTTTATAAGAAAATGCTTTGAGAACTTAAAATCATTTTGTTGGTGTAAGGCATCATAGCCAATTTGGCCTCATAAGGGAATCAAGGACTCTGTTTTAGACATGTTGATTTTGAGATGCCTGTTTAGACTTCTAAGCGCAGTTGTTATATGGTAAGTTGGTTATGAGTCTAGAGCCTAGTAGGTCAAGGCTGAGGATGTAATTTAGGAATGATCAACAGGTAGTACTTAAAGCCATGGCACTAAATAAGATTACTGTAAAGTAACTTGTATCAAGAACAAAACTAAAGAGAGAGTTCTGTGATACTCCAACATTGAGAAAGCAGAAGAGAATTCATCAAAGAAGACTTAAGAAAGAGAAGCCATTAAAAAAAGAGAGAGGGGGGCACCTGGGTGGCTCAATTGGTTAAACCTTCAACCTCAGCTCAGCTCATGATCTCACGGTTTGTGGGTTCAAGCCCCGTGCCAGGCTCTGTGCTGACAGCTCAGAGCCTGGAGCCTACTTTGGATTCTGTGTCTCCCTCTCTCTCTGCCCCTTCCCTACTCATGCTGTGTCTCTCTCTGCCTCTCAAAAATGAATAAACGTAAAAAAGAGAGAGAAAGAAAAGGAAAGGAAAGAATATGGTATCTTGGACACCAAATGAAGGAAACATTTTAGAAAGATTTATCAATGTGTCAGGTGCTTCTGACGGGTCAAGTAAGAAGAAGACTGAGAATTGACCATTGGATTTGGCAAGATGGGGAATTTGGTAAACCTTGACAAGCCTTGCAGTGGTGGACAAAGCCTTTTGGAGCAGGTTTAAAAAAATGGGAGTTGAGGTAGTGTCAGTAAGAATAATACCAAGAATAAAAATAAAAATATCTAATACTTACTGAACACTTTTATGTGCCAGGACTACTCTAAGCACTTTACATGTAAATCATTTAAACCTCACAATAATGTAATGAAGCAGGAATTAATTACTACTCTCCTCATTTTACAACTTTTTGAGAAAACCAAAATGAGCAGAGGGGAATAACTTCCCCAAGTTTACCTAAGCTGAAAGGGTAGAAGTTGGAATTTGAATCCAGACAGTATGAATCTGGAGATTTCACTTTTTACTCTATCATAGTCTAGACCAGCATTGTCCAATACAACTTTTGGCAATGTGGGCAATGTTCTGTATCTCTCCTATCCAATATGATATGTAGCACCAGCCACACGTGACGAGCTTTTCAAATGTGGCTACTGTGATTGAGTAACTGAATTTTTAATTTTTTTTTCACTTTTAATTTAATTAAATTTAAATAGGCACATATGACTAGTGACTACTGAGTTGAAAGTTTCAGATAGTAACAGCTCTTTCCAGGACTGTTGATTAAAAAAAAAAAAAAAATGGAAATCTAGAAACAGGACCATAGCTTGGGAGCATTGAAGTCAGAAAAGAGTTTTGTTATTTTAGTGACAGGATACTTGTGGGAACAACTTAGTAGTTGAAAGAGATTTGGATTCACAGCTTAAGTGGAAATCAGCGTTGTGGTCTGTGGTCACTCAAGAAATTATGCTCTTTAATTTTCATCTTGTAATAATTTCTAAGGTTACATGGGATTTTACATTTACTCTAATTATAACACTCAATAACTGTAATCATTTATTTATTTGTCTATCTCCTGGCTAGACTGTTTTTTCTGATCTTATGTATCTTTCTCAGTGTCTGGTATAGTTTCAAATATAGTGATCTTCAGTGAAAAGCTCATGTACTCCTTGGGGTGCATGATTAAGTTCTCTGGGGAAATGGAAAGAAAACGATAGAACTTCTTTTCATTTTTTAACTTAAAAGACAAGAAATTAAGCATTGCTAATATTTAGTACATACTTCACCCTTGTGTTCATGGTTGGTCTGGATGTGTCAGATGGTCAGTGTTGCATGCCTTTCTGCAAGTGTTAGTTTTGTTAACCATCAGAAAATGGGCAAGTGTCTTAAAAAGATTACTGCAAAGAAACTGTGGATTAAATGTAATAGCTATTCCAATTGTGCAAAAAAGGTAGACCTGAAACTTTTATTCCTACTCAAGCTCTTCATCAGCCATTGATGAAGTACAGTGACACTCTTAAGATTTGACAAGAAGCTCACTGAAAAATTCTAAGTTATTGGGGGAGGCTCCTAGGAGGCTCAGCCACTTGAGCCTCCAACTTCTGCTCAGGTCAGGACCTCATGGTTCATGGGTTCAAGCCCCATGTCTGGCTCTGTGCTGACAGCTCAGAGCCTGGGGTCTGCTTTGGATTCTGTGTCTCCCTCTCTCTCTATGCCCCTCCCCTGCTTGCGTTCTCTCCCTCTCTCTCTCTCTCTCTCTCTCTCTCTCTCTCATAAATAAACATTGAAAAATTTTTCAAAAAAATAAATTCTAAGTTATTGAGAAGATTAATAAAAGATAGATTTACATCCACTATTATTAATGATGAACCCCTTACCCTGTGTTTATACTTTATATGGTCTATGGTATGTCTTTGTGAAGTTTCTTTTTCAGTTATGACATCATTCAAAACAAGTATGAGAAAACCAAATTTGGAAGTAGACCTTCAAATTACTCTACTTATTGCTAACATAATGCCAGCTGCTATACTATATAAACTACATATATACTATGTAAACCGTGATATATATAAAACTTAATTCAAAAGGACTTTATTTATTAGGCAAAAATATCAGTTCACTGCAGTTATTCCCAGTGGGCCAGTGGCCTTTCTGTGATCATTCAGGGTTTGAGACTGTTTCATCTTGAGGCTTTACCCTCTTCTAAGAACTTGGAAATACTCTCTATACGGCCAGCACACCCAACTTTTTATGCGAAAGAATTAGAAATAGGAAATTCACGTCTGTTTGTATTTCATTGGCTACTGCTCAGTCACAAGGCTGAGTCTGGGAAACAAAAGGTTGGGAAATGTAGTTTAGGCAGTGCTCAGGAACAAGAAGAAGAAAGTTTGGTGAACACACCAACAGTTTTGAAAATTATAATGCCCATCACTGGAAACATTTTTCCTGAAAACATAAAGTCTTACTTTATCATTAGAAATAATGATTTACAAATATTTGTTGCATTTTGTTCTTTTAAATAATGTGTGTTTTATGTATTATACAACTATTTTAGAACATGTGTGCCGTTGATAAAGAATTTTTTTAGGGAAACGGAGATGATATTTTAAAAGGTTTAAAACAACTGGTCTAGTATATGTAACTCAAAAAGACCTAACACCACTATTCTAGTATGTTAAAGTTCTAAGTGAATGTTTGCTGAATCCATAGGTCTGTTAACAGAACTTGTACTAATGAAGAATAATAGAGATGTTAAATAGCAGTATTGCCTTTCGTGTTATTAGAAATCTCAAACTAACACTATAGGATATAACATGTTAAGGAGTTTAACGCCAAATTTAGGCATATTCCTCACTTTTGAAATTATAATGTTTTAGGGGCACCTGGGTGGCTCAGTGGGTTAAGCATCCAACTCCTGATGTCCACTCAGGTCATGATCTCACAGTTAGTGACATTGAGCCCTGCATCTGGCCCTGGGCTGATAGCATGGAGTCCACTTGGGGTTACCCCCTCCCTCTCTGCCCCTCCTCCGCTCACACTCTCTCTTTCTTTCAATATAAAATAAACATTTAAAACATTGTAATGTTTTAGCATTTATAATACTACCAGCCCTTATAATTAAAAGTATTGATAATCATGCCGCTATTTATTCTTTGGTACTGAGTTCAAGTGGCTTAACTATAACAGATGAGGTAAAATATTTCATGTAAGTGAAAGCTATTATAAACATATTATGAATTGTATTAAAGTACTTCTGTAGCAAGCTGGGGTAAACAAGTAGCTAAGAAAGATACCAGTTTTATTGTTAATCGAAATTAATTTAGCGTTTCTTAGATTTGGATTGAATTTCCCATCATTTGTTCTAAAAAGAAAACCCTTGTTTTTATTTTCTTAATTGTGGTAAAATACACATAGCGTAAAATTTATTACCTTAACCATTTTCAAATGCACAGTGCGGTGACAGTAAGTACCTTCCCATTATTGCGCATCCATCTCCAGAATGCTTTTCATCTTGCAGAGTGAAACTCTGCACCCATTAGAAACTCCCCTTTTGCCCTTTCCTCTAGCTTCTGGTAATGACCATCCCATATTCTGTGTCTGAATTTGACTACTCTGGGTACCTTATATAATAAGCAGACTCGCACAATATTTGTCCCTTCGTGACCTAGTTATTTCACTTACCATAATGTTCTTAACATCCTTCCATGCTGTGAGCATGTGTCAGAATTTCTTTCCTTTTTAAGGCTGAATAATATTTCATGGTACCTATATACCACATTTTGTTTATCTGTTCCCCTGTAAATGGGCATTTGGGTTGTTTTCACCCTTTAGCAATCGTGAATTATACTGCTATGAAGAACACGGGTGTAAAAATACCCCTTCAAGATCCTGCTTTCAATTCTTTGGGGCACATACCCACAGTGGAATGGCTGGATCATATGGTAGTTCTATTTTTAATGTTTTGAGGAACCGCCATTCTGTTTTCCAAGCAGCTGCACCATTTGACATTCCTGCCAACAGGGCACAGAGTTGTGGTTTCTCTCCTTCCTTGCCAACACTTGTTATTTTTTGATAACAGCCATCCTGATGGGTCTGAGGTGGCATCTCATTATAGTTTGGATTTGCATTTCCCTGATGATTAGTGATGTTAAGCATCTTTTCATGTGCTTATTGGCTATTTGGATATCTTTGGAGAAATGTCCATTCAAGTCTTGCCCATTTCCTTAAAAAAAAAAAAAAAACAAACCTTTTTATGATAGAAAAATGTAAGCCTGTTTTTCGGATTCTAAAGGATTATCTCTGTGTTAATAACAATACTTATTTGTTTGTTTGCTTATTTATTTATTTATTTATTTTGAGAGAGACAACGTGTGAGCAGCAGGGGGCAGAGAGAGAGACAGGGAGAATTCCAAGCAGGCTCCACATTCAGTTCAGAGCCTGATGAGGGGCTCACTACCATGAGATCATGACCTGAGCCGAAATCAACAATCGGATACTTAACTGGCTGAGCCACCCAGGCGCCCCAATCATTCATAGCTTTTAAAACTTCAGTGTAGCAGGGGCTCCTAGGTGGCTCAGTCAGGTAAGGGTTCAACTCTTGATTTCGGCTCAGGCAATGATCTCACAGTTTGTGAGTTTGAGCCCTGAGTTGGGCTCTGCACTGCCAATGCAAAGCCTACTTGGGATTCTGTCTCCCTACCTCACTGTTTGCCCCTCCACCCCCTCTCAAAGTAAATAAACTTTAAAACAAGCTATAAATGATGACATAAATATATGTCACATATTTGTGAACATCTCACATTCTAGTGTTTTATTATTATCTTTAGAAAAAATAAATAGAGCTCTTGAGAGCTATTGTTAAGGACCTATCTATTTAGGAACTATCCATTTACATCTACAATTGCAAATTATCTTGCATTATCCCTTCCCAAACCTAAAGATTACACTCATAGTCGAATTGTTAAAAATTTACTAACGAATTCTTATAGTATTATAATCATTTCCCTAAAGTACAAACATTACCATACATTTATTCATCTCACCAAGCAAACATTTTTTATCAACTACCCTATTTGCAAGGGAGGCATTTTGGTAGGTGCCAAGGAAGACGAAACTTGGCACATAGTCCTTACTCTTTTACAGCTTTTCTACTGAAGGATCTTAAAATCTCCCAGAAGAAATGAGTTGTAGGCTTGAGTAAATATAAAACAAAGTAGAACATGATGAGGACAAGCAAGAGGAACAGAGACTATCCTATAAGGAACTGTAGCGGAGTGGAGAAAGCAGATTGGCGAGTTTTCGAGTTCACATCTCCCGGCTCTGCTGCATGGACAAGTCAACCAATCTCTCTAAACTTCCGTTTCCTCAGCTTTAAAAATAATGGACTCTATCTCCCCACCTCTTGAGGTTGTTATGAGCCCTTCTGAAAGCACTTAAAGCAGTGTCCAATACCGTTAATATAATTATTAATATTGGTTCAGGTGTTAGTGCTCATAATATGTCATCGTTAGTGTGGCAGTGGAAATGATCACTCCCAACACCGATGCCAAGCTAGCAGTTGATCTAAGTCTTAAACTGTGGATAATGTTTAAACTGTGAGGATGCTGAGAACAGGGGTGGACATTTCAGACACGGGCAGTAGCAGACCCAGAGATACGGAAATGCTGTCTATATGAGAGTGTTTGACACATGGTGGGAGATGAGCCTGGCAATGGAGGTTGGAGCCAGATAAGAAATAACTTAATGTCTGGGGTGCCTGGGTGGCTCAGTCGGTTGAGCATCCAGCTCACTTTTGGCTTAGGTCACGATCTCACAGTTCATGAGATCGGCTCTACGCTGATGTCATTGGCCTGCTTGGGATTCTCTCTCTGCCACTCCCCTGCTCTCTCTCTCTCTCTCTCTCTCTCTCTCAATAAATAAACATTAAAAACAACAACAACAACAAAATGAAAGAACTTAAAGTCAGGCCGGCGAGTTCAAGCCATAGAGTTGGCAGTAGGGAGCCTCTGTAGGATTTGAAATATGGTCATGACAGTCAGAGTTGGAAAGATTTTGTCAGTAAGAAAGTCTAGAGATCAAGAATAGGAGACAAATTTCGTAAGACAATTAGTTTAGAGCAGAGATGAGGGCCTGATCAATGGTGTATCAAGTTTTCTATTGCTGCCATACCAAATTACCACAAATTTAGCAACTTAGTGCAGATTTACCGTTCTATCAGAAATATGAGTGAGCTCGGCTGGTTTCTCTGCTATGTGTCTCACAAGATGGAAAGCAGAGTGTCATCAGGCTGGGCTTTTATCTAAAAGCTGAAAGGAAGACTCCATTTCCAATTCATTCGGGTTGTTGGCAGAATTCTATGCCTTGCCTGCCTAGGACCGACATCCCTTCTTTTACGGTGACCCCTGTCATCTTCAAGCTAACAATGGCATGTTGAATTTTTCTTGTGCTTCTGATCTGAGTACCCATTCTGCTGCATTTCTTTGTCCAGCTAGAGAAAATGCTCCACTTTTAAGGGCTTATATAATTAGATTGGGCCAACTTAGATGATTCAGGATAATATCCCTGTTTTAAGGTCCTTAACCTTAATTACATCTGCAAATTCCTTTATACCACATAACATATTTTGAGATTCCAGAAAATAGTGCATGGACATCTTTGGGGACCATTGTGCCTACTACAAATGATAATTATGGAAAGATATTGAAAGGTGGAGGGTTTCGAGAAATATTATAGATTCGTTTTATAAAAATTATTATTTACATCCTACTATTTGCTTCCTGGGAGTAAAGCAAAATAGAAATAAATGTTAATCTTCAGTTTACACTATCTGACCAAACAACACATACCAGTTGTTAAGCATATAATATTTTTTAAATATAAAATTCAGAAAATAATTTACCAGTTTTAAAGACATCATTAACAGTAGCATAAATTTGTTCATTTTAATATTCACAACTTTAGATGTATGCGTTATCATTCCCATTTTACATATCAGAAAACTGAGACTCAGCAGTTCCATGATGGACAGATCCACTCCAAAGCTGGTACTCTATGTGATCCCACTGTTGCTTAAGGAATATTTCAAAGTTTTGTTATTGTTGTTGTTTTAATGTGTATTTATTCTTGAGAGAGAGAGAGACAGAGCATGAGCAGGGGAGGGGCAGAGAGAGAGGGAGACACAGAATCCGAAGCAGGCTCCAGGCTCTGAGCTGTCAGCACAGAGCCCAACGTGGGGCTCGAACCCACAAGCCATGAGATCATGACCTGAGCCGAAGTCGGACACTCAACCGACTGAGCCACTCAGGTGCCCCTAAAGTATGTTTTTATAGGGACACCTGGGTGGCTCAGTTGGTTGAGCGTCCAGCTTTGGCTCAGGTCATGATCTCATCATTTGTGAGTTCGAGCCCCACGTCGGGCTCTGTGCTGACAGCTCAGAGCCTGGACCCTGCTTCGGATTCTGTGTCTCCCTCTGTCTGTGCCCCTCCCCTACTCACACTCTGTCTCTCCAGTAAATAAATAAATATTAAAAAATATTTTTTAAGTATGTTTTTATAATTAGTTCTTTTCATATCATTGAGAGGAAGAAAACATTTCTCTTCAAAATAAAAACTTCGCAGGACACTACTTTTAATTTATTATAGGTTTTATTTAACTTAATTGGACATAATCTTAAAATCTGAATAGCCAAAGGCATTGTACAGGCTAGTAATTAGCAAAGGCCTTGTAACTGTAAATAACTAAACCATAAAGGGTTTAATTGTAAGCTGAAAAGTACATACTAAGGAAAAGAAGTCTTTTTATTTCATTAAAAGTAAGTGTTTTAAGGTTTTTGAGCACGAGAGTATAAACAGAAATGCAATTTTCAGGTAAAGGCCATTTTTTTTGTAATTTTTTTTACACTTATTTATTATTGAAAGACAGAGAGAGACAGAGCATGAGCAGGGGAGGGGTAGAGAGAGAAGGATACAGGGAATTCTAAGCAGGCTCCAGGCTCTGAGCTGTCAGCACAGAGCCCGACGCAGGGCTTGAACCCACAAACCATGAGATCATGACCTGAGCCAAAGCTGGACGCTCAACCGACTGAGCCACCCAGGGCGCCCCTGGTAAAGGCCATTTTTAAATGAAATTCCCATATACTCTGCATAGGTATATGAAGCTACTAGAAGTTTTTGTTTGGTTGGTTGGTTGATTTTTTTATTCAAGTGACTCTCATTCCTTTTATCTACTAGGAAAATTTCCAAAGAGACAGTTGCAGTTATTTCTTGCAATTTCCTAAAGCCCTAGGTAAGCAGTGTAAAATTCTACTAGGAGTAATGTTAGTTCATTTTTCGAACATAAAGAGAAACATAGGAATGTTAGCTCATCCTCCCCTTGGGCTTTGAAAGCTATTTTGTACTGCAGACTTCTTGGAATGAAACACACTATGGTAGAAACTAGCTTCCCTCTCTGATGCTGCTCTAGATGGACACATCCTTTTTATTGTAAGATTTTTTTTTTAACTAACGCCCTCACTCACTGCCTTAGAACATGTTAACATTATATTGTTACTCAGTAAATATTTATTGAATTTCTACTCCGTGACAAGACACCATGGTATGTCATAAACAGGATCCTCTCTGTATGGTATTTATGTTCCAGTGGGAGAGACAGCCCTTAACAAATAAAGTAATAATAGTCAAAATGTCAAAGCTTGCCTTAATGGAAGTACCAAGTGGCATGAAAATATATCATAGCAGATAACTAACCTAGTCTGGCTCATCTTTCTGTCCATCCTGGCTCTTGCCAAATACTTTGCACATAGTAGAATTTCAACAAGTCCCGTTGGATGGTATAAAATGTCACACTGCCCTTCTGTCTTTGTTTTTGGGTTTGGCAATCTCTGCGTTGGTGAATATCGTCTACCCATCTGCCAGGGGGGTCAGTGTGGTTGTGTGCTTTCTGTTAAAAAACAATTGAAAGTCAAATGACCTTGGAAAAGACATTTAGAAACTTTATAGGTTCTGAATTTGTATACTGTGCATACCATGAGGTAGAGAAACAATGGGTGCTAGTTTAACTTAGAAGTATGCCTGACGTTGAAATAGTAGGAAAATGGATCTAGTGTGTTCTAAGGCATTAAAGTTCTGCATTGACAGAAGAATGAAGAATGTAATTTCTGTAGCTTTTAGTCCAAAGAGTGGTTTTGTGTTTTATATGAGGATTCATTGCTTTTTAACTTGAGGCTTCGTAATCGCCTAGAAAATGAGAGAGGGACAAGAGCTAATGGAGAAGTACCAGATGAGGGGGGTACACACTCCGATAAGGAAGTTGATGGTAAGGGAGCATGTAATGCAGAAATAGAAAGGTGTAAGGACACAGAAATAATCCCAGAAAACCAAGAAAACCCCCAGGGGGCTGTGCCCTTACCTGAGGCATTTCTACAACACCTCTCAACCAAAACCTTACTTCCAAAGGATATATAGTGGCCAGGAATAGGAAGCCAGTGTCCACTACTCTCTTAGCAGACCCCTTCCAGTCCTGTTGACATTTGAGGTATCTCAATTGCTTGTCCCCTTTGGTTTTCGTCCTTCTTCTGCCAGCAGTCATTTTATCCTGGAATTAGAGATATCTGTGTCAAAGGGAAGCAGGATGAACCAAAGGTTTCTGACTTGCTATCAGCCAGACTGAGTTGTTTTTTTTTTTTTTCATTTATACAGTCGGTTGTGAAATTATCTTAATGGAAAGGACAGTCAGATAGAGTTCTATTTCACTATGTTAAAATAGATTTTAAAAAAATAGACTATTTAAGAATCTGTTCATTTGACTTATTTCATTTGGAAAATTACCCCCCCCCCCACCGAAAGGAGGACAGTAAAAATACTTCTACACAAATGAGAATGCATGTGTTTTGAAAACAAAATAGTAGATGAAATTAACAATAGGAAAGATGGCATATCAGGGGCGCTCAGTGGCTCAGTCTGACTTTGGATTTCAGCTCGGGTCATGAACTCACAGTTCGTGAGATCAAGCCCCACGTGGCTTGGGATTGTCTCTCTCTCCTCCTCTGTTTCTTCCCCTCCCCCACTCATGTTCTTTCTCTCTCTCAAAATAAATAAACTTTAAAAAAAAGGTTAAAAAAAAGAAAGACAGCATACCATATAACTAAATACATACTATGTTTGTAGTCCATTTCTTATTTCTAACCAAAATGGAAAACTGAAATTTTTTCCTTCCTCAACGAAGTATAATACTTCTGCCTTCCCAGTTATGCAGCACAATGCACAATTTTAAAGCTATACATATAGGGTCTTCTTTTTAATTGTGTTCTACAGTTTAATCCCACTTATAGTCAAATCTTTTTCGTTTTATATTTTATGCTGATGAAGACCAAGTGGTTCACATGAATATTCTTTGTATATTCAAATAATTTTTCATATATTTAAAGCGAATTGGCATTATTTTCTGAATTCTACAATCTCAGCTTCAATAGAATTACCTTACAAATTTTGCATACTAAATTATTCCTCTTTTTTTTTTTTTTAAATTACTTAGAGAGAGACAGCATGAGTAAGGGAGGGGAAGAGAGAGAGGGAGAGAGAGAGAATCCCAAGGAGCTCCACAGTGTCAGTGTCAATATGGGGCTTGAACTCACGAACGGAACCGTGAGATCATGACCTGAGCCGAGTAGGTCATCAAGAGTAGGATGCTTAAGTGACTAAGCCACCCAGGTGCCCTGATTATTCCTCTTTTTAATCCCTTCAATCATACTCAGTATTCCCTGGATATGTATTTATTTTTCATTTATCTTATACTGGAAACTTATACTGGAAAAATATATAAAGATGTCATATAAAGATACTTATTTTTTTCTGACTTTTTCAGGGAATATTTGTGTATATCAGTAAAATCTTATGCGTCTTTGCTTCATTTTGGTATTTTATGTTTGTTTTTTAAAGTTTATTTACTTTGTGCATGTGTGCAAGGAGGGGAGGGGTGGGGGAGAGGATCTCAAGCAGGCTCCACACTGTCAGCACAGAGCCTGATGTGGGGCTCCATCTCACAAACCATGAGATCCTGACTTGAGCCGAAATCAAGAGTCACACACACTTACCCCACTGAGCCACCCAGGCGCCCAAATCTTTGCTTCCTTTTGAATAAGAGAACTAGGTAAGGTCAGTTCGTTTTAATCTGCTTTTATCTTCTTGGTCTTTTATGGTTGCTCATTTTTCTTTATGGGTTCTTGGTGTAATTTGCTTTTCTTAAACTAGTACCCATTGAGTTTTAATCTATTTCCAATGCAACATTTTAATATACTAAGGTCAGTTAAAAGTCCATTGTGTTTAAATACTGCTTAAAATTGTAAATAGATTATCAGACTAGCCCTGAGCACTTTTTAAAAAGCTGAATTTAAAATACTCAGTCAATATGATTCACTGTACTTCTAATAAAGAAAAGGTGCTATGCAGGTACTATGGACTGTTGATAAATTATACAAATCATACACCCATTCTCAAAAAGCTTAAGAACTATTGGGGCAGATATGTTAGCACATCAGTGGCACACAATGCTGTGAGATTTCCAAAAGGTCCTTCTGATTGGAATGAGATTTTGAATGGCCTCTTAGGAGATTTGTGATTCATGCCAGAATTTAAAGACTTAGCAACATTTCAGTGAAATGAAAGAAGCATTCATGTCAAGCATAGGAAACTTTAGTAGTACAGGGTGAGTTCAGGAAAACAAAGTATGAGTCCAAGAAAGACTTGTGGTATCATCTGACTAAAGAATTGGTTTCCAAACTTTTTCTAAGCCATTTGGAATCCTTTTAATATTTGGAAGAGTCAGACGATGATATAATCCGTAAGTGCATTCAGAGGGGAGTACAGGACTCTGAGGGAACTAAGCTGTGTCCGTGTGCCGGAAGCATAGAGAAGAACAGATAGACTTGAGACATAAAGCTAGAGAGTTAGGCTGAGGACAGATCATGGAATATCTCAAAAGTTATGTTCTGTAAATTGGAGTTTATCCTAAGATTATTGACAGTCACGCCAAAGGGAGAAAGACTAGAGGCAGGGAGACTAGAGGCAGTCTGGACTACCAGGTAGTAATGGGAAGGGAGGGCTGAAGAGGGATCAGATGGGGAGAAGCAGCAGGACTAGATAAGACTAGATAAGAGAGGAAAGGGAGAGAGGGCTCCAAGTTAATTTCTGAAAGCCTGTCTTGAGCAACGGGGTAGGCAAGTGTTTTGCTATTTACTGAGTCAGGGGAACCAGCTGAGATTCATGGGGCTACTTTGATGAATACAAATGTCTATTATTACTTACTGTGTGCCAGGCACAGTGACAAATGCTTCATATGCTTTATCTTCAGTGCGTTGTCTAATTTAATTCTTAATACGTATTAGCTTTTAAGATGTGAAGAAGGACAGATCATCAGGACTTAAGGAGGACATAAATAGTAGAAATTGGAGGCACCAGCCATAGAGAAGCAAAGGGGAGAAAATTCTAATTCAGGAGCTGGAGAACTATGAACCACAGACCAAATGTAGCCTGCTGCTATTTTTTTTTTTTATAAATACTTTTTTTTTAATTTGATAAAGTTTTATTGGAGCACAACCACATTTATTTATGTTTTGTCTATGGTTACTTTTGTGCTGCAGTAGCTCAGCTGGGTGGTTGCCAGAGAAAACCTTATGACCCACAAAGCCTAATCTATTCACCATCTGGCCCTTTACAGACAAAGTTTGCCAAGCCCTATTCTAGTTTGATTCTGGTGGGGATCCAAACATGATTTTAGCCTCCAAGATGAGAAAAATATTTTCATTTGAACATAAAGGGAGGGAAGTAATAGAAGATAGAAGAGAGGAAATGACTAAGTGTGAAAACAGACATCCAAATATTTTATTGGATAATTTGTAAATCTCAAAATATTAAATGTCACTTAGTTCAGCCAGCCTTTTACCTAATACTTAATTTTCAGTTCTTTCTAAGCTCCTAAAGGAGTTCTCTACTCTAGCTAAACTGATCTCATCAAAATTATCTAGTCAAGAGGCTTTTGCTCTAGCGTTGTGAGAGACTGGGTGCAGATTTCTACCAAAATAGCCTTGAAATTTTATCACCGTCCATATATTTACCATCTAGCACATGTGTGGTGCTCTGTATAAAATTACCACCCCTGCTTTGAGTTCACTAAACAATACTTCTTGTCACTTCTGGTTTTCTTGTTTTATTTTATTTTATTTTTGATTAATATAACATAAGCATTTAAGATTGCAAAACAGGGGTGCCTGGGTGGCTCAGTCGGTTAAGCGTCTGACTTCGGCTCAGGTCATGATCTCACGGTCCGTGAGTTTGAGCCCCGCGTCGGGCTGTGTGCTGACAGCTCAGAGCCTGGAGCCTGTTTCAGTCTGTGTCTCCCTCTCTCTCTGACCCTCCCCTGTTCATGCTCTGTCTCTCCCTGTCTCCAAAATAAATAAAATGTTAAAAAAATAAAAATAAAAATAAAAAAAGATTGCAAAACAAGTATAAGTAACCAATTTAATATTTATGTGTTAAAAGAAAAATTCCTGGAGTCAGTGTTCATTATCATTTCTCCATTTTATCCAGAATGCTATTGGAAGGACCTTGTTTCTTACCCTTTAACCAGGTTTTTGGATGTCTTTGCGATTTTGGCAATCTTTGAGAAAAATGACATAGTCATGGTGGTTAGGCCATGCTTCTTCCATATATGTACAGTTGGAATGTCCTATTCTTTGTGGATAATTTTAGATTAATGTTGACTACTACAGTTTATTTAAGTGAATATCAGGTAATGTTAGTGAAGTGATATTCAAGGTTTTTTTATTATGAATTCAGTCACAAGAGTTTCGATGATGTTATGGAATGAAACTCTGTTTTAGATAGAACAAAGAAAAAAGTACAAACTATTGCTTTCTTAAAATCTTTACTACCATAACTTTTCGGATTTTTTAAATTGAATCTGATTCTAGGACTTAGAGTCTCATGGTCTAGAGACAATGGAATCAGGTAATGTCAAAAGAATATTTTGTATACCTGAATCTAATATAACACTATATGGTAAGTATATTGAGATTAAAAATAAAAACTGAGAAAAAAGAATATTTTAACCATGACTAAAAAAGTTTGGAATAAAGGGACTGAATAAGTCAAACTTGAACAAAGTTCTTGGGCTGGGTTTCCTGGAATCTTTTTGTGGGGATGAAGGTTAAATGGCAAGTTGAGAGTTTCTGGGGGTTACAAAGGCACATAGGGCTAAAAATTATTTTCTGGATGTCTTTTTATTTACTGTCGTATTCATTGTGGAAAAAGTGCTTTTTTTCCTTTAGCTAAACAGATAGAGACAGGAGTCTCAACAGGAAAGTAATGGGCATTTCCGGGAGCACTAACTATGTTCTAATTTATTAACTCTCCAATCCCCATATTTGCTCTTTGAAGAAGGGATTATGGCCCCTACTTTTCATTTCTTTTATGAAGAAACTCAAAGAAGCAATAGAAAGAAGGGTGACGGGGGTAGGAGGGAAGGAGAGAACACAATAAATGCTTTGAGCAAGTCCTACTAAAATCGTGAAGCAGGTGAATTGACTCCAGTAGTCTCCACTTTCTGTGCCCTTCCTTTCTATAGCTGATACTTCCTGAGTATTTTCAGATTCTTTCACCCTTTTCTGTTCTCAGGAAATAATTACCTAACTCTCTCTTATTAAGATATAGAATAGGGGCGCCCGGGTGGCTCAGTCGGTTAAGCGCCCGACTTCAGCTCAGGTCACGATCTCGCGGTCCGTGAGTTCGAGCCCCGCGTCGGGCTCTGGGCTTATGGCTCAGAGCCTGGAGCCTGCTTCCAATTCTGTGTCTCCCTCTCTCTCTGCCCCCCCCCACCCCCCGTTCATGCTCTGTCTCTCTCTATCTCAAAAATAAATAAAACGTTAAAAAAAAAAAAGATATAGAATAGTTGGAAGTATTTAAATACCCTCTATAAGTATTTCTATTTTCAGAATTGGAAAGCCTTAGGCTCCAGTAATGAGGCTGTAAAGGTGGAATTTCAGGCATCAGTTAAGTACAGAGTAAAGTTGGGAGAGGCAAAAGTTCTTCTATCTCCAGAATCATCCCCATAATGATTCTAGAATCTTCTTTCCATACCCAAGTGTACTGTTGAAGGGCTACCGTTTTCTACCATAATCAAAAAAATGTGTTGTTTGCTAAAATACCATTGTTTTAGCATAATGACTTTTTGGTAACTTTTTTTAAAGTTTATTTACTTTGAGAGAGAGAGAGAGAGTGTGTGTGTGCAGGAAGAGAAGGAGCAGAGAGAGAAAGAGAAGAATCCCAAGCAGGTTCCACGCTGTCAGTGTGGAGCCCAACATAGGGCTCACACTCACAAACCATGAGATTATGACCTAAGCCAAAAGCAAGAGTCAGATGATTAACTGTGCCACCCAGACACTCTTTCTCAGTAACTTGTAAGTTGTGGTAACAAACACAGAGACTTCTCTGTGCACACTATTGGAAATTGAATCCTTCCAAAACAGATTAAAACCTATTTTTCATGAAAGATGGATTTTGAATAGCAGAAATACCGGGAGAAAGAACAAGTAGAGAAAAGGGCACCATCATTAGTCATACAAAGCTCTCACCCCAAGGAGAAGTTCTTACTGTAAAGATTGAAGAAATAGCCACATCTGAAGCATCACTGAGCAGACCCAGTAATCTCTAGAGATCTGTGGCATGTTTTCTAAAGATACCCAGTCACTGATGGATGCTCTCTTCTTTCACTCTTGTTTCCCTCCAAGAGCAAAAGAATTGAGCCAAGCTGCATGCTCCTCTTTGTTCCAGAGCAGGCATAAAATCCGAAACTGTGTTCCAAAACCAGTCCAGCTTCTCAGGGTGGTAAATTTATTCTCTGTGTCATTTTGTGTCTCTTTCTCTGATACTTTTCTATCTATAGTTCCATCTGAGGCAGGGATTATAAGAACAATAGTTCTTGTCCCCATTGTTTCATATCTGTTAGTCTAACTTGCGTACATCTGTGCTACCTTGAATTGCCCCCTGGCAACATGTATTGCCTGACTTTTGGCTTCTTGGCTTGTACTGATTCATGGCCTTACCTATTATCTCCAGTTCTCCAAGTCTGGCCTGGCTTCCATTCCACACTCATCCAAAAAACTATAAAGTAATGGGTGGATTCCTTACCTGTTTTTCTTCGAGTTGTAGTAACACGCTGAATCAAGAACAATGGAGAAAATTTCTCTGATTGGAATATAACCTTGCACCACCACCATCACCATTATTGCCAATGTGTTTCTGCGCACTAGTTCCGGTCTGGCTTTAGATCAGAGTGGGCGATGGTTCATTCTCAGGCTTTAATTCTGGTTCTTGAACTGTTGTTTTACTTATTCTCTCTTCCTTGCTGTGAAAGTATAGACGCTGTTTTCATAGTATCAGAAATAGTATCTCCGTAGCTATAGAAGAGAAAAGCCTTTCCATAATGAAGAGGAGACAGGTAAACATTGCATGATCATTTCCTCTTTAAAGAAAAAAATGAAACAGGAGTAACTGAATGACCATCAGCCTACTTCCGCCAAGCTTTCTCGATATTTCTGTACTATATAGAAGTTATGTGTACCTTTCAAACTTATATCTGAAGAGGACAATCAACACATGGTTGTGCATTGCTCCTGTCTTATCATTAGTAATCTTTACAAATATTTACTTACTAAACACGGTATGGTTATTGACATATGTAAGAGATGTAACAAATTCAATGAGTGATTTATATTGAAATGTGGAAGGGCCACCTACTCATATGCATAGAATGGTTCTATAAGTGAAAGAACTGTTTGTTTGGTTTTTTGTTTGTTTGTTTGTTTATTTTGAGAGAGAAAGAGGGAGTGTGCACACACGTGAGTGGGGAGAGGGGCAGACAGAGAGGAGACAGAGAGAATCCCACGCCAGCTTCCCACTGTCATTCGATGTGCAGCCAGACCCGGGGCTCCAGTGAGACACTTAACTGACTGAGCCACCCAGGCGCCCCAGGAGATAATATTTTTTAAAACATGAATTACTGTTCTCACTTAATGGAATAAGGCAGGTATAAGGTCATTTCATGAATGTGAAACCAAAGCAGAAAGTGTTAAGTGACTTTCTTGAGATCTCAGAGTAATATTAATAATGAAGCAAAGATAAAACCTAATTCGTTGTTTAATAATGTGATCATGCTTCCTTTGTACTGGGAAATTTTCTTTTTTTTTTTTAAACAATTTTTGAAGATTTCATTTTTAAGTAATCTCTACACCCAATGTGGGGCTCCAGCTCACAGCCCCGAGATCAAGGGTCGCATGTTCTCCTGACTGAGCCAGCCAAGCACCTGGAAATTTTCTGTTTAATTTGATAGCCACATTCTATATATTAGCTGTTTTCATAGGGAATACATTAGGATGGAAAAATTCTATGCCTTTTGTGTAATATCTTTACTTTTTACAGAACTAAGCTGACTCCTTGCTTAGTTAGATCTCACAAATATATTCTTAATAATTTCTAGCTTTTAAATGTCAGTCAGGACGAAGTGCTACTGAAAAGTTTTCCTAACACAAATGATTATAAGAGTAAATAAATTAAAATGCTTAAATGCAATCTCTTCAAATTAGCCACCCAGGCAAAGAAGGAAGAATCACACTTTGTATGCATAGATATAAAGTAGTGACAGGCTAAGGCAAAGTGGTAGTTAGTAATAACGTCTCCATAATGCACTCCTGTTTGGGCCTTGCTTTCTTGGTTCTAGGCTTAGAGGAAGATATCAAAAGCTGCAGATAGGAATTCTGCTGATAGACATAAGGTAATAACAGACTACAGCAAGTGGTATTTACTAATGTCTCCATAATGCATTTCCCTTTGGACATCATTATTCATCTTCAGGATTTGCTTGGCTAACCTCTAATTTTTTTTTAATTGAAGTATATTTGACACACAATGTTATGTTAGTTTCAGGTGTACAACATAGTGATTCCACATCTCTGTATTATACTCTGCTCACCACAAGTGTAACTACTATCTGTCATCATATGCTGTTACAAAACCATTGACTATATTCCCTATGCTGTACCTTTCATCCCTGTGACTTACTTATTCCAAAACTTGAAAGCCCTTATCTCTCACTCCCCTTCTGTCCTTTTTGCCCATCCCCCATCATCATCCCTTCCGGCAACCACCAATTTGTTCTCTGTATTTATGAGTCTGTTTCTGCTTTTTGCTTGTTTATTTGTTTTGTTTTTAAGATTCCATATCTAGTTGAAATCATATGGTATTTTTCTTTCTGACTTATTTCACTTAGCATTATACCCTCTAGGCCCATTCCTGTTGTTGCAAATGACAACATCTCATATTTTTTTTTTTTATGGCTGAGTAATACTCTATTGTGTATATATACCATATCTTCCTTATCCATTAATCTGTCAATGGACATGGGTTTGCCTTAGCTATTGTATCATATCTTGGCTATTGTAAATAATGTTGCAGTAAACACAGGGGTGTGTATGTCTTTTCATATAAGTGTTTTCATTTTCTTTGGATAATATCCAGTAGTGGAATTACTGGACCATATGGGAATTCTATTTTTAATTTTTTGAGGAGCCTCCATACTCTTTTCCACATTGGCTCAACCAGTTCTCATTCCCACCAAAAGGGCATGAGCCTTCCTTTTTCTCGACATCCTCATCCACATTTGTCATTTCTTGTCTTTTTTATACTAGCCATTTTGACTAGTAGGAGATCTACCATTGTAGTTTTGATTTGCATTTCCCTGAGAATGAATGATGCTGAGCATCTTTTCTTGTGTCTGTTATCCATCTGTATGTCTTCTTTGGAAAAATCTCTATTCAGGTTCTCTGCCCATTTTTAATTGGATTATTTGGTTTTTTTGGTGTTGAGTTGTATAAATTCTTTATGTTTTGGATATTAACCCCTTATTGGATATGTCATTTGCAAATCTCTTTTCCCATTCAGGAGGTTGCCTTTTTGTTTTGCTGATAGGTTCCACTGCTGTGCAAAGCTTTTTGTTTTGGTGTCATTTCAATAGTTTATTTTTGCTTTTGTTCCCCTTGCCTGAGGAGACATGTCTAGGAAAGTGTTGCTCTGGCTGATGTCAGAGAGATTACTGTCTGTGTTTTCTTCTAGGAGTTCTTTTTTTATTATTTTTTTCTCAGTAAACTGTAAAGTTAAAATTGCATTAAAATGTAAACTAATTTGGGGAGAATTGGCATCTTTGTAATATTGATTCTTCCTATTCAGAATCCTAGTAGGTCTCTCCATTGATGTAGGCCTTCTTTTCTATCCTTCAGTAATATTTTGTAATTTTCATCATCTATCTTCAAGACTTAATTTGTTAATTTCTTTTCTAGGTATTTTATAACTTATGTCACTATGCTAAATATCATATTTTTTTCTGTTAAATTTTCTGTTTACTTCATGTATTTATTTATTAAAATTATTTATTTAAATTGTGTTTTAAATATTCTGTCAGGCCACCTGACTGAAATCTGATTGTACTCCTGTTTTTTTTCTCATTAATTCTGCTAGTTTTCCCTTTTGATTTTCTAAATATAACTCTGGATCTTCTGAAAACAGTAATTTTCTCTCTTCCTCTAAGTGTACTTTCAAGGTGCATCTGTTCAGATGTATCACAGATTGAATGGAGCAGTGGTTTGAGATATGTCCAGAAATTATATTGCATTTGTTTCCTGATACTCTAGGAAATGGGTCACTACAGTGCTTTGCTTTTTAAAAAAGGGAGGGAGGACAAGAGGCAATATTTTTTTCCTTCCTCACCCCAAGTCTTCATGATATAAGTCATGTTGTCAAATAAGAAAGGAAAATTAAGTTTTCATCTTACTGTATCCTCTGTAGTTCTTTGAAGCATAAACTTTAATCTATGATTCATTGCTTTTTAAGGTCACATTTTCATATATTGATATGACATTGGGTCTTTGGTCAATCTAAGATCTATTTCTAGCTATCAGTATTTTCAAAAGCATGAAAAAGTAAATTTTAAAATAAGTTAACAAAGTGACAGGAACAAGGACAAAAGTGATCAGAAGCAGCATTTTAGTAAAGGCTTCTAGGCCTCTGGCATTCTAACTTTTCTCATTTAAATGTGGTACTGGTTAAAAATGGGCAAAATCAGGCATGATGAAGATGGAAAATTGTTTTACCTAAAGTGGTATTTCCTGAAGTGTATCCCACAGAGCAATAGGCCTTTGGATGTCAACAGATGTTAAGCAGAAAAATAGTATGTCACGGTCAAGTAAGTATAGAAAACGTGGGTTTAGATAGCGTTTTGTTTTAATGTTTTAAATTTGCATGTAATTGACACACAACGTTGCATTAATTTCAGGTGCACCACATAGTGATGCAGCATCTCTGTGTTATGCTACGCTCACCACAAGTGTAGTTGCCATCTGTCACCGTACGATGTCATTGCAATATCACTGAGTATGTGGGGTTTTTTTTAATTGCAGGACTTCATAAAGCCCTTGGTATGTTGAGGTGCTTTGTGACTTTTTAAAAGAAAGGTAGAATATGTAGCTTCCCCCTCGCTCACTTTGACCAAGTAACCTTTTGTCTGTGAAGCATATCTTGGAATCAGTACTCCTTGGAAGACATTGGAAAACACCTAAACATCCTCAAACTTAAATCACAGCATGTGTTTTTAAGAAAATTGAGTTAGAAGAAGTAGACAAAAAACTTTTCTCTGATTATTTAGTTGCATATTTCTAATCGATAGATTGATGAAGGACCAAAATGGCCTGCTTAGCTGTTTTGTGTATCCCTGCTCCATGCTTTGAATCGTGAAGACACCCTTCAGAACCAGTTCTGTGATGATAAGTGAGGCGAGAGAGGTGTGGTAGGAAGAAAGATGTAATGATAGAGAAAAGGGGTCAGGTGGGATAAAGGTGCAGTGGTCTAGCCAGAGATGAATGGTTTACTCTAAAGTGGTACCTACGCCGTAAATGGGACTTGTAGATTTGAAACACATTGTGGTGGTAAAACATAGTATGACTGTTGTCATTTTCAAATACCCCAAAATGTTGTTTATGTAGAACCAGGTGGTTTTAACTTGAAGGACATAGTGTAAGACTTACACCACAGATAATGAAAGGTGTAGCTACCAAAGACAGCAATTGAGAATATTTTACAAAAAGGATCTCTTACTTACAAAATAAAATTATTATTATAGTTTTTATTTCATTTTTATTTTTAACTTTTGTTTATTTTGGGGAGACAGAGAGAGACAGAGCATGAGCAGGGGAGAGGCAGAGAGAGGAGGAGACACAGGATCCGAATCAGGCTCCAGGCTCTGAGCTGTCAGCACAGAGCCTGACATGGGGCTCAAACCCACAAATGGTGAGATCATGACCTGAGCTGAAGTCGGACGCTCAACCAACTGAGCCACCTAGGCACCCTTAAAATAAAATTATTGATATACATATTACGGCTAAAGAATATTGGGAAAGGGCTCTTAGCTGAGATAAGTGTACTGAAAAGAAATAAAATGTGAGCTATATCTATTAATTTAAATCTTTCAGCCACCCTATTGAAAAAGTAAAACAGAAACAGGTGAAATTAATTGTAGTAATATATTTTATTTAACCTACTCTGTTCAAAATATTATTTCAGTGTCATCCATAAAAATTATTGATAAGATACAATAAAAACTATTAATAATTTTTCGTACCAAGTGTTGAATGCTGTTATGCATTTTATATTTACAGCATATCTCAATTCACAGCAGCCGCTGTGAATGTGTCTCGGGGTACCTCGAGATCATGACCTGAGATCATGACCTGAGCCGAAGCCAGACACTTAACCGCTTAACTGACTGAGCCACCCCAGCACCCCTAGAGTCCGCCACTTTGTAGATGTATATCTCCTTGAGCCAGGCTTCCTTATCTATACAATGGTGATAATATCCGTTTCAATGGACTACTCTAAGGATCACAATGTAAAATGTATGTGAAAATGTTTTGTCAATTGTTTGCAAATAATGATGAATATTTACTTTTAAGTCGTGGAACAGTTGGAGCTGTTTTAGAGATGCAGCTAAAAGTACATTTTTTCCTTTAAGCCTCAGAAAAAATGAAATCAATGAAGGCATTAAAAATGAATCCATGAAAATACAGAAGTAACTACAATTGTTAATGTAGAAAGTTGTTCCACTGCTCTGCATTCTGTTCTGTCTGATGGAGCACAACTAAACAAATAAATCCTTTCACATACTACCTTTCCAAAGAGCAAAATGATCAAAATGACAGTTTTCATGGAAGAATGGTTACATTTTTTGTCTAATTACTTAATTCTGTACTCCTTACGACTTTAGCTGCCAAGAAGTTCAAAGTTAAGTTTGAAACCCAGCTATAACAATTAAGTAGGACTCAAAGAAGTTTAATTTGACTCAGTTACATTTTATTATTTTTTATTCTCTTTTCTACTTGACCATTTTTCATTTATTCTTCAGCAAACTCATGTATCTTGTAAAACCATTAATACAAATAAAACCAAAAAATAAAAATAATAAATAAATAAAACCAAAGGTTGAACTATTTTACAGATTTTTAAGATTAATAAGATTGACATTCAAATTAGACAATTTTGAAATATCATTCACACCAGAAGACAAAAATTCCAGAATACAATGAAAAAAAAATGAACATCATTTTGAAAATAAATTTTGACTTTCTTTTAATGTTTTGTTCATTTTTGAGAGAGTGAGAGAGAGAGAGAGAATGCATGGGTGGGGAGGGGCAGGAATAGAGGGAGACAGAGGATCCAAAGCAGGCTCTGTGGTGATAGCAGCAAGCCCGATGCAGGGCTAGAACTCAGGAACTGTAAGATCAGGACCTGAGCTGAAGTCTGCAGTTTAACTGACTGAACCACCCAGGCATCCCTGACTTTTTTTAAAGAGGAAAAAATTGAGTTATCAAGAAATATAGAGTTGACATTGTTAGAAAATGCGACATTATTCCTTTAACCAAATTCTGGACTGTCCGTCAGAATATAAAAGAACATGATTTTATTGGTGAGATCCACAATTTTTACCATAACTAAGTAATGAGATATAATAGAATTAAATCTGTAGTCTATATTTGATAGTCTCATTAATTATATGTATTTTCACCATTAGAGGACCATGGAGGAAAGCAGTAAGTAGATATAGATGCAAAAGAATAGATATTTTTTAAAGTCTGGACTAGAGTGAAAAACTGTGAAATCAACCTACTTTTGGTAAAATTTCAATACAGTCTTACATTATGGGGATCTACAAGGAGAAAACTACTGTTTCTTTAATTGGCATTGAAGTATTTTTTTTTAATGTTTATTTTTGAAAGAGAGAGAGTAGGGGAGGGGCAGAGAGAGAGGGGGACAGAGGATCCCAAGCAGCCCCGGACTGACAGCAGCCGGAAGCAGGGCTCAAACTCATGAACCGGAGATCATGACCTGAGCCGAAGTCCGATGCTCAATTGACCCATCCACCCAGGTGCCCCAAAGTATCTTTTTTGTTTGTTTGTTTTGGTGTGGATGGGCATGACCTATAAAGATTATGAAAACATGGGAAATTTCTTAAAAAAGAAAAAAGAAAGGAGTGTGCTACCTATGTCATAACTTGAAGTCTACCTCAATTATGTAGAAAAAATATAGAATGTAGTTTTTTTTTTTAAACAAATCATCTCTGCACCAGAGACAAACAGGATAGCATGAAATTTAGGTGCAGAATGTTCCTGGGGCCCTATGTTTTCTCAAGGTCACCATGCCTGCATTCTTCTTAAAATTGCTCATACTGAATTAGGTTGTATGCTTCTCAAATTCAAAGACTTTATCTTCTCTATAAACTATTCTTAAAGCATCTACACTCTTAAAGCATCTACACTCAACTCCACATGTAATTATTTTTTTACGTAATTTGAGTTACTAGTCACCCAGCTAGATTAAAAACTGCCAGAGAGAAAGTAACATTTATTTTAATTCTTTTACCTACTTCATTCCTTCAGAAACAGTTTTTTTTTTTTTTATTGGATAGCATGAAAGATATTTCCTGCTTGATTGTTATACTCTTTCTGATAGTATCAAGATGAAAGGTCTCACTGGCTGTAGTGGTAAATCTCCATGATTTCTCTTTTAATATCTGGGTTTGGAACTGTTTTCAAAGAGATCGATGAAGTTTTCAGCGGCTATTACTAGTTGATATTGAATGGCTTTTTATTTTATTTTATTTTGTTTAATCCTAAAAGATTCAGTAAAAATTTAAGGTAATTTGCTGTATTTCCTAGAAATCTTAGTAAATCAGAGATTGATTTGTGGAAATAATAAAGAAGTCCATTGAGACTCATCAACCCCTTTTGAATTTTAAATTTTTTTAACGTTTATTTATTTTTTTGAGACAGAGAGAGACAGAGCATGAACGGGGGAGGGGCAGAGAGAGAGGGAGACACAGAATCAGAAGCAGGCTCCAGGCTCTGAGCCATCAGCCCAGAGCCCGACGCGGGGCTCAAACTCACGGACCGCGAGATCATGACCTGAGCTGAAGTCAGATGCTTAACCGACTGAGCCACCCAGGCGCCCCTCATCAACCCCTTTTGAAAAGTACTGTGTTAGGAAACCTTTTGGTATATATGTATATACATATATATCATGGTAAGAAGTGAGATTCTAGAAAAAGTTTATAACAGAGAAGAAAAAAAAAAGCCAAGAAATTCGTGGTCTGTGGAATAATTTTTTGTTCCACTTCTGTTATTTTGGGTATACCAAGAGTACTAGCTAGCATCTGTTCTGACTGGTGAGTCGTAAAATATTTTCAGCGTTAACCCTGGTTTGTGTGAGGATTGCCTTCATTATATCTTTTTATGCATATGAATAAATGAAAATGTGTTTAAATTTCTCCAGTTACATTTACATTTCACACCAGGAACCTAATTTCAAGTGAATAACCCCTGAGAATAAAGCATAAAATCTTGCTTAAGCCAGTAATTTAGTTACATTTCATAGTAAACAAAAATGATTCATAAACTTTTATGTTTTCCCTTCCTGGTAATAGTGGGTTATTTATAAATTCTTAAGTATCCTTGATCTCTGTAACCTTCACAGTTGTTATTTTAAGTCTTCATTTATATTCTGATTAGAATGAAGAGCCATTCAGCATGTCTGTGTGTTGTTTCCAATGTGCCAAAGGCCAATCATCCTTTCTAGGTTTGCCTGGATCCGTCTTATCTCTAGCCCCAAATCCTGACAAAATTCACTGATGCAAGTAGTAAGCACTACACTAAAAGAGAGCCTTCAGCTTTAGAGATATAAATAGAAATTAGAGAGATCATTAAAACTCCAAACGATATAATCAACATCTAAAAGTTCAACTGTATTCTTCCTCACTAAATATCTCCTTATTTCTACCACTCTTTACTCATTGGTGTCTGACTTCTTGCATTCTCGGGTTGGGGAGTAAGAGTACAAAAAGGGAAAATTTGTGATTCTCTCTGTCTGTAGGGCCAACTGCAAATGTTCTTCCATGAAGGGTTCTTCATGGCCCTTCATGTTAATATCCAAGTGCGTGGCCTTCTGTGTTAATGCCTTCCACAACCTTTTGTTCTCATCTACTTATAGATTGCTGAGTTGTAGTGCAGAAACGTTCTCCACATAAGGCCAGATTGTTCCCCTTCTTTACATTAAAGAATATTTGATATTCCAGCTTCTTGGCCTTTTGCCTATTCCAGGACCAAGTCAGGATCCAAAAAAGCCCCTGGTAGCCTGAAAAGGTCACACCCCCAGCATGATTCCGGCAGTCTGCTGGCGTCCCCAAAGTGTAGGAAAAAATATTGTTTCAAAGGAAATATATCTTGAAGGAAAATAGAGGAAAAACCTTTTTCCACAAGGAGGTCTGGGGAAAGAAAAGGATAAGAAGAAATAGGACTGACAGACTGACAAATGGAACAAAGCCATAAAACTGTCTCAAGTCTTGAGTTACATGGTTTTATTAAGCTTTCTCTTAGAGGAAGTCAATGGTTGCCTTTGAAGGAAAAGGTAATCTATGTAAAAGTTGTTATATGATTCTGGTCTTTTTCTTCGTGGATTTACTGAAGCACACTTTTTGCAGAAATATAAGTGTAGAAAATATGTGTTCTTGTAAATTCCAGAAGAATTCAGTGTAAGAATTCAGTGTAAGTGTAAGCACTTAGTCCTTTGGTTTGTTGTTTGGGATTGGTTCCTCTTCATTCTTAACAATTTCTATTCAGTGCTTAGAATGTGAACAATGTAATGATGATAATCTATAGTTTAAGAATAAGTCTCAAGGATGGGGCACCTGGGTGGCTCAGTCGGCTAAGCGTCTGACTCTTGATTTTGGCTCAGGTCATAATCTCATAATCATGAGATCAAGCCCTGGGTCGAGCTCAGCTCAGAGCATGAAGCCTGCGTGGGATTCATTCTCTCTCTCTCTCTCTCTCTCTGTCCCTACCCTGCTTGTTCTCTATCTCTCACTCTCTCTCTCTCTCTCTCTCATCTACTCTCAAAATAAATAAACTAAAAAAAAAAAAAAAAAAGAATAAGTCTCAAGGAACATAGTGATGTGACAGGCAAATCATTTCCTGCTGCTAGTGAAATATCAATGCAGAGTTAAAAATAGCCTTAGAAAATAAATCTGTAGGTGAAACTGAAACATTTCAAAGCTGGAGTCTTATTCCATCACTGTGTTCAGATAGCAAAGAAATATAATTCTATTTTTATTTACATATGTACCAACTTGAAAACTTGACCTCCTGCCTTCCATATTAAAAGCAACACACTGTATATTTCTTAAAGTTTTATTTAGAGGCACCAGTGCATTTTACTTACCTAAAGGTTTTTCTTTTATTCCTGAATTTTTATTGAATTTTTAAAAACGATTTTATGAGTAATTAAGGAAGTAAAGTGTAACTGTATTTTAGGTATATTATTTATTATTTATAAATCACAAGATTCTGTAGAAGTAAGAGTAGCCAGACTCTTTAAGCCTCCACTTTTATGAAATTTATCAGGCTTGAATACAAAATGCTTCTTAATAGTGAATACCTTCCAATAAGACACATACTTTTTTGTCAAAAATTCTTACCAGAGGTTGAAATAATACAGAAGAGGATTTTTTTTTTAAATCTTATTGTGAAATAATCACAAACTCACAGGAAGCTGCAAAAATAATACACAATGTCTGACGTTTTCTTCATCCAACTTCCCCCAGTGGTAATATCTTTTATAAATATAATATAGTATCAAAAGCAGGTCATCTAAATTCGTACAAAAGTGTTAACTAGACTACAGATCCCAGATGTGATGAGTGAATGTGAGGAAGAGTCTAGAAAGTCTTCCGTATTTGAGACTTATACAATATATTTAGTGGCTGTCTTAGTGTACTGGGCTACCGAATTAAAATTCCATAGACCAGGTGGCTTAATCAATAGTGCTTTTGCTTTCCCACAGTTCTGGAGGGCAGGAAGTCTGAGATCAAGGTTCGAGCCAACTTGATTTTCTGGTGAGAACTCTTTTCTTGGCTTTCAGACAACTGCCTTCTCAGTATGTCCTTTAATGTCTGAGAGGGAGAAAGGAAGAGAAGGAGAGAGAGAAATGAAGCAAGCTTTCTAGTATTTCCTCTTGTAATGTACAGATCCCATCATGAGAGCTCTCGTGTAAACCTAATTACCTCCTGAAGGCCCTATTTCTAAATACCATCATAGTGGGGGGTTAGTGCTTCGGCATATGAATTTGAACAAAGATACATTTTAGTCCACAGTGATCGTGGAAGCATTTATCAAAATAGGGAATGCAGGTGAGGAGAGAAATACCATTTCCATCTTGAGAATGATGATTTTTGAAATGCCCGTGGAGAAAGGGAGGAGGCAGCTGACGTACCAGTTAAAATTTAGGGGGTTGCGTTGGGCTACAGATATAAAATAGGAGATCTAGGAGTCATCAAAAATGAGAGCGTTTATAGGATGGGAATTGATGGTACTTAACATATCTATTCAATAGGACAATGGTTACCAGTTGGCAATGAAAGTTATAGAAAGGAGAGCTCAGCCTGGATACCCCCGTTAATGAGGAAAGTTTTCATTAAAGAAGTAGGACTTTGAGTTGTTTGTTTAGATAGAGTGTGTATGTCTCTGTGTGTATAAAATCATCTAAGTATAAAGGCAATCTGTCTAATTTTTTATCTAGAGCTACCTTGAGCTAAAAGTTCTTCAAGATTCCCAGTATTCATTTCCAGTTTTTTCTTTTAATCAGTAGATTAATTTTAACTGTTATGTATTCAGTTCACACAGAGTGAATAATGAATGTATCTTGTGTCCATTATGTGCTAGACGTTATAGAAGTCCTAGATAGTCAAATATAAATAAGATTTATACATTTACTATGCATGAAACACTCAAATTCTATTAAGTCAGATATAATGTGTGCCCAATATGAGAGATATGACATGATTAACATTTTTAGTAGGCATTGTGGAGGGATGTGTCCAAATGAGTTTACTATATATGCATGGGAAAAGGCTCACAATATGTAAGTTCTTTTCTTTTTTTAAAAAAGGATACAAAATTATAGAGTATGGTGCTATTTTCATTATATTTAATTATAGATGGCAAATATACCAAAATATAGTTTCCTTCGTTTAGGTAGTGAAAATATAAGGATTTTTTTCATTAGACTTCTCAGTCTAAACCAGTATTTCCTGGTTTTCTACAATGAACATATCATGCTTTTAAAATTATACATTCTTTTATATTTTTAAAGAAAAAACAGCTGTTGTATGGACTAGGACTGCCTAGTGCACATGACTACTCTTGTGAATTACAAATACTGACCTGTAAGTGTCCTCCACTGGTTTGCCCGTGTCTACAAGTTGCTCAATCTTCATTCACTTTAATTGCTTTTTGTAAATTAAATTGTGTTTTTTGTCTTTCAAAAGTAAATTGTGAATTGGCTTTTTAATGATTACTTATTTTAAGTACAGTAAACAGCCAGACTTCTGCATAAGTTATCCTCTAGCATAGCTGTTTCTGTAAGAGTCAAAGATAAAAAAAAAAAAAAAGAAGCCTCAAGTGAGTTTTCAAAGAAGAAGTGGAAACAAGGAATTGGAAACAAGCATCTTCTCTTTCCTGAAATTGTTTGAAGCTTTTGGCATTACAGAAACATTCCAGCACCTAAATGCTTACGTCTCTGATGGAGGATAGATCATTAGGCTTTTGTCATCAGGTCACTGGTCCATCTTCCTGACCTGGAGGCACAAAACTGCACTTCCCTAGATGCTTCCCTTTACCTCTGATACCTTCTTGCTGTTGGACTGAATCTATTATTTTTCTACAGGTCCCAAAGATAGAAATCACCGGAAGATCCTAGTATAAACTCTGGAAAATCCTGGCTAGATGTCAACATGGAAAGCAAGATATATATGTATATATACACACACTTCTTGCTTTCCATCTAGCCAGGGCTTTCCATATATATGGATATATTCTTATGGAGATATATATATATACGTATATATATATATGTATATATATATACGTATATATATATATATTCTGAATGTATTCCAAATACATATTCCAAATATATATATTCTAAATATGTATTCCAAATGTATGTATATTTCAAATACATACATATATGCACACACATTTAAATTATACATATTTCCCCCCAAGTGCTGAATAATGCCTACAAAATTATAACTTGAGGTAGTATATATTCTTTATAATTACTGAATTGTGAAACAAGCCAATTTTTAATATGAAGCTCTGAAGACAAAGAAAAAACTCATTGATCACTTTTGCTTCAGAGACCATAGAATACCAGAAGTGAAAGGAACTATCTAATCCAACTACCCATTTGTTTCTTGAATCTTCTCATATCTTCCAGGGCCTTTGGCCTATGCTGAACACCTCTAGGGACCAGGAGTTCAGTACTAAAGATAAGGTTACCTACTCCCTCTTTCCAAGAGCTTTGATTTTAATTTATATCTGACTTGCTGTGACTTCCATCCATTGGCTAGTTGTTTTCTTTGGACTCATGTAGCTCTTCATATGACAGGTTTTCATATATTTTTAATTTAATTTGTTTAAATTTTATTTTAAGTAGGCTCCATGCACGATGTGGAGCTTGAACTCACGACCCTAAAGCCAAGAGTCACATTTAAAAAAATATATTTTTTGGAAGACAGAGAGAGAGAGAGCACAAGTTGGGGAGTGGTAAAGAGAGAGGGAGGCGCAGAATCCAAAGCAGGCTCCAGGCTCTTAGCTGTCAGCACCGAGCCCGATGCGGGGGCTTGAACTCACAAACCATGAGATCATGACCTGAGCCAAAGTTGGACACTCAACCAACTGAGCCACCCAGGCGCCCCCGGTTTTTCACGTTTTTAAAAGGAAGTTTTAATGTCCTGTCTGAGTTTCCATTTCAGCTTTTACCCTTTTTGTCTTTCCTATTCAAGTTGCCAAATACTTCGATGCATCTCCTCCAAAGGAAGAGTGCACTGAAAACTGAGTGAGGTTCTCAGTGAACAGAACTGCTTTGGTGCAGTCTCGGCTGTCACCTTTCCTGTAGATTTGAGAGTAGGTATCTTTTAGCAGCTTCAGAGCACGTTGACTTTTTGGGTAAGTCCTTAACAGCCCAGTCATTTCACAGATCATTTCGAACCATCAAAAATAAGAAAGATGCAGTTGCACCCTGTCAGGTTTTGAGTTGTAGTGGGTTGCAACTATTTTAAAGGCCTGTTGCTTTCTTACACTTTTGAGGAATGTTAGATTTAATCTTTCTCCTTTCTTGTTGTGTGTTTGTTTTAATCTCTTCCTTTTCTGGGGTGGAAAACAGTAGGGAGAAGTGGTAACACATAGGATTAGGCAAAGATATGCATTCATTTCTTAAGAAGGACTGAAGAAGGGGCGCCTGGGTGCCTCCAACTTCCGCTCAGGTCATGATCTCACATTCCCTGAGTTGGAGCCCCACATCAGGCTCTGTGCTGACAGCTCAGAGGTTGGAGGCTGCTTTGGATTCTGTGTCTCCCTTTCTTTGTGTCCCTCCCCCACTCGTGTTCTGGCTCTCTCTGTCTCTCAAAAATAAATAAACACTAAAAAAAATTTTTAAAAAAGGACTGAAGGAGACAGAGTTTGTTACCTAAAACATTCTGCTTTTGAGGGGGTGGGGGAGTCTCTCTTTTAGCAGGATCTAATTTTCATTATTTGCTATAAACAAGTATATTTCTGTAAATTGAAACATAATCTCTATTCCTGTGAGACTTACGGTAGACTTCTCAAGACAGTGATAATTAAAAGCCTACACCATTTCAGGTCTTATTTTTATAAAGATTGTGCCTGGCTCTGACTGTGAAATGAATAGACTCCTACAAAAAATACCGTTGTTTGTAAATTCCCACTTTTACGTGTCACCGTACTCTACCTCATAAGCATTTTTGTGTTCACCTGTTTCATATATGGGTCTCAGGACCTTGTTTTATCAGACCAGATGTAGTAAAGTGAGGCACTATACATAACCAGAGTGAGTTCTGTGCTCTCAGGAAACAAGGGAGCTTAAGACCAAAAGATAAAGTTTAGAAGGAAGTCTATTGAAAATAACACATGACTTAAAAACCAAAAGAGATGATTTAGCAACTTTAGCGGCTTCAAAGAAAGTGTTATTTAAGTGTAAATTCTCTAACGTTGGTCAATCTTGAACCCTGTAATATTTCATTGTTTCTAATCTGTTAACAATCAGCAACCAAACAGTGAAAAGGAGATGTGTTAGTTTAGAGCTGATCAGCACAGCCGTATGGCACAATTCTATTTAAGTAAATTATCCTATGTCCCAGACAATACATCCATTTCCCTAGAAAAGCGGTTATCCTAGAAAAATGTTTGTTCCCGAAAGAAGTAAGTCTAGTGAAAATGTTCACCATAATCTGTGTGAACCGAAGAAATGTAGTTTTACTGTCAAAGAGAAGCAAGGGTCTAGTGAAGTTAAAAGATTCCTTCTTTGACAAGTTAATTGCTTGGCAAGGGTTCTGTCAGTTGCAGGCTGGAGTGAGTGGCATTTATAGATTCTACAGGAAATCAGGGATCGACAATAACTGCATTGCAAGGATAGGGTCTTTGTTCCGCACGGTGCAATTCCTCTCTGGCAGTTCGTTGTATAGTGCGAACTGAACTGCTTCGAAAATGCAAGCGTTATGAAACTGATAGGTAAGGGCCTATCCCGACTCATTTTGTGATAGTCTGTTATGTCACAAGTCGAAGAGAAACTCCCTGACAGAATTTCTGACGAAGAAATCTCAATATGAGAGAGCATGAGGAAAGTTATGATATGCAGACTTCAAGTTTTGAAAGAGAACAACATTTCTTGCCATTTGAACAGTAGTATTTCTTTTGTCTTTCTGGTATAAAAAAGCTAAAGATAAAAATCTTTATTCTCTCTTAAATGTATGATCGAAGACAAAAGTGGTCCAGCTAGTGCCACATAGGAGTATCATTAAAGATAAAATCTGTTTTATATACTTCACTTGAATGAAATACAAGAACTTAGCCTTTCTTGCAGGGAAACCTGGAATTCAACACTGAAAAGATCCATGTGAAATTTTTTTAAGATCTTAAATTCAGCTTTTAGTTTTCTGTCTTTTATGAGTCAGCCCAATAGAAAAATGTGCATCCTTTCATTCCTTCAGCAAATATTCCTTGAATACCTACTGTGTGCAAGCACAGTACTAGGAACTGAGGATACAGCAGTGAATAAGACACATACACGGTACCCATCGTCATGTGGCTTATGACCTGTAGACACAGTAAGCATATAATCACACTGGAGTGGGTGAAAGGGGGCAATGCCAGGAAGCACTTAAGGGAAACAAGGGGAGAGAGTTCACACAGATCCACACAGAGGAGAGAGTTACTCTCCTCTCCCTCTCCCTTTCCCTCTCTCTTCCCTCTGTCCCTCTCTGTCCTCTCTCCCTCCCTCCCTCCTTCTTTAATCCCCTTTAATCCCTATTTTCCTCCTCCATCTGTTAGAGTGGTTATTTTAATATGTTTACTGTGGACCTTCAGTGTATATATGTGCTCTTGTAAAATGTGCAGTGTTTATTTTTTTATATATACAGATATGTATTTAGATATGTGGGTTTTTTTTTAAGTTTATTTACTTATTTTGAGAGAGAGAGAGAGAGAACAAGTGGGGTAGGGGCAGAGAGAGAGAGGGAGAGACAATTCCAAGCAGGCTCTGCTCCATCAGCACTGTCCGTGCAGAGCCCGACGTGGGGCTCGAACTCACGAACCGTGAGATCATGACCTGAGCTGAGATCAACAGTCAGATGCTTAATCAGCTGAGCCATCCGGACGCCGCCATATGCATTTTTAATTTACATTCTCCTTTTACTTTTCTCATTGAGCATTATGGTTCTTATAATGTGTACATCCAGTCCTGTATTTCTAACTGCTGTGTAGTTCTACATGGTACCATATACCACAGTTTTCCTCTCTGTTCTTCTGATGCTGGACATCCAGATATATATACTCCAATTCCTGTTGCCAAAAATAACACTGAGATGAGTATCCTCATATATGTCTCCTTATGAGCCTGGGTGAGAATTTCTTATATAGATCTATAATTACCTAGAACTAGGTTTATCAAGTTGTCCAGTGTGCATCTAGTCAGTTTGGCCAAGTTCTGCCCACTTCACCAGGTTGCCTACTTTAGACTGCTTTCCCACCAGTAGTGTCTAAGGGTCTCTATATCCCCACATCCATGCCAACATTTAGCATTACTTCCTAATTTTTAATATGCTAGTATCAGTACGAATGATGATTAGCATGAGTGATGGTTAGCAATGATTGATTGCTCATTGTTGTACCAGTTTGTTTCTTTAGTAACTAATGAGTTTAAAAATCTTTCATACCCATCAATCTTTTTGTTTGCTCTTATGCAAATTGCCTGTTCCTAACCCTTACTCATCTTTTGGTTAAGGTTTCTATCTTTATCTTTTCGGTTTTCAAAAGTTTCTGATATTATTTCCTCCTTCAGTTTGAAATATTCCAAAAATCTCTCATGTGGAAGGTTTATTTTCCCACTATGAATGTGGTGGGGTAAAAGAATCCAGAATCCCTGAAAGCAAGACTCTTACCTATTAAGCAGTGTAGACATAGTACCTAAACCTTGCGAAAATCTTTAAGTGGCCTTTTCACAATGGCTGTGTTATGTCCCAGCCTGCTTAGAATAAGTTCTTATAGCAAATATCAATCTTATGAGAATTTTCTTATGAGAATGGAGAGGAGGACATGAATAGATTTATGGGCATTTTAAATTGCTATGTAGATCAATGCATCCCAACACAAACTAGTAACAATACTTAGGGTTTCTATATTCATCTAAAGCTATCACAAAATTCTCAAAAGATTCTCAAAATAAACTTTAAGTCACTTCAGTTCACTCTACGTCACAATGATGTCTAGGGGAAGGAGATGGCCATGAAAGCAAATGAACATTTGAAGGATTTAAAGAATTCAATATCACAGGCCTAAGTGATGATATCAAATGGGACATTTAGAAATGCAAGATTTTACTATACTTAAGTAGCTAGAAAATGGCACAGTTAGTTTTTAATGTATTCAGTGTTTAAAAAATTAGCCAGGCTTCTAGTGCCAAACACTTCAGATGATAAAATGAGAAATATACGTACATTTTCGATTTGCTTCCTTGTAAGTGTAGGCATAAAAGTAATATGTTCATGGCATCCATTTACTTTGATGCACTGGATGTTACCCTTCCATTTTGTAGAGCCTTTGAAATATCAAAAAATATATATATAATTTGTAAGTAAGGATTTAGAATGTGAATGAAGGAGAATCACTTTTAAAAGCCACAATTCACAGTACTAGTCATCAGATGATTCATTTACCTTCACCACAGAAGTATTAGCAGTTTTAATTTTAAAATCTTTAAGAGAATGAATGAATGAAGAATTAGCATATGCCTATTGGTAATGAACAACTGCTTTATGAGAATTTATTTAGATAAATAAGTGTCCTCAGAAGCAAATCAGTGAGGTAGGTCCTGATCATTGTGGTAGGCCCTGTACATTCGAATATTGTAAATAAAATACAATTTCTGCCCTTAAGCAACTTGAAGTCTTATGTATATCAAAATATAGTGACAAGTGTGTTTTTAAGAGACTGTATAAGAAATTGACCTTTGTTCAAGCTGGACGCATAATATCCACCAGTCATGTAGAAACATCAGTTTTTAAAATAGCAGAAATAATTAGAAAATACCATTTGATTTATGGAAGTTCATTTTACAGCTTAGTTTTTATTATAAAAAGAGGTCTATTTGGTCTATGGTCTATTGGGTCAGCAAAATTGTAACAAGATGTTAAAAACTTTAGAATTGATCTAAGTAATGCTTAGTAAATTACTTAAACTTTTAGGAAAAAAGGACTTCTAAAAGCTTGTGAAAGCACTATAAAAAAACTATAGCTTATAGGAGACTTAGTTAATTTCAAGGCATATTATATTCTTTTGCTAGGGCTTCCATAATAAAATACTACAGACTGGGTGGCTTAAGGAACAGACATTTATTTTCTTTCAGTTCTGGAAGCTGGAAGTTCTCTCTCCTTGACGTATAGATGACCACCCTCTTGCTGCCTACTGACAGGGTCTGTGTATGCACATCCCTGGTGTCTCTTTGTGTGTCCAGATTTCTTCTAATAAGGATACCAGTCATATTGGATTAGGGCCCCACCCTTACAGCCTTATTTTAATTTAATCACCTGTTTTTTCAATTGTTTTTTTTTGTTTTTTTGGTTTTTTTTTTCATTTTTGAGAGAGAGATTAAGCATGAGCAGCAGAGGCAGAGGGGGAGAGAGAGAATCCTAAGCAGGCTCCATGCTCGGTGTGGAGCCCAAGTTGGGGCTTGATCCCACAACCCTGGGATCATGACCTGAGCCCAAATCAAGAGTCAGATGCTTAACCGACTGAGCCACCCAGTCTCCCCTAACTTAATCACCTCTTTAAAGACCTATCTCTAACTACAATTACGTCCAGTTACACCCAACTAGGTGTTGGCACTTCCATATCTGAACTTGGAGGGAACACAATTCAACCATAGCATCATGAAGTGGTATGATATATATGAGGTACAACTCACAATAAAATTTTTCTGATTTACTAGGAATAAGTATGGAATGGAATGTGAAGACTAATGTCTTCACTTTAAGACTTCTGACACCCTGGAAGTACAGGAGATTAGGAAGCATCTTTCCCAAATATTAGGAGAAAAATCTAATTTTTCATCTAAGTTTGTACTTAAAGACAGACCTTATACCGGCACCTTCTCAAGACGTCTTCGGATCTTTAAGACATTGTCTGTCATTCCTCCTAATCTCTCAAATACAAAATGGTTTATCAGGCCTAGAAACTAGAAAGCATTTATAGTAGCAACATGCTTAATATAATTATCTGGTTCTTTTACCAGAAACAAATTAATTTGGGAAATAGAAAATTACGTACAATTTTTAATACCACATAATTCCATTATGGAATGTATGGCTACTATATTCAGAAAAAAATATGTTAGAAATGATGTGTGAAAGGATTTTTAAAATAGTAAATTTCTTGGGGCACCTGGGTGGCTCAGTCAGTTGAACGTCCGACTTCAGCTCAGGTCATAACCTCACAGCTCGTGAGTTCAAGCCCCATGTTGGGCTCTGCTGACAGCTCGGAGCCTGGAACCTGCTTCAGATTCTTTGTCTCCCTCTCTCTCTGCCCCTAACCCACTCGCATTCTGTCTCTGTCTCAAAAATAAATAAACATTAAAAAAAATTTTTTTTAAACAGTAAATTTCTTAAAATATTATTATATCATATCTCATAAATATATTATGGTCCAAATGCAGAGAAATCTATTTAAATGATCAGTTAGACTTTAAGTTAAGAGAGCAACTTAAGACCATGCAAAAGCAATTGAATTTTCAACATGTTTTAAAAGAATTACTTGTCGTGCCACTAGAAACTGTACTTTTTAGTTTAATTTCGCTAAATGCAATAATTAAAGCAATTAATCTATTAGAAATTACTTCTGAAGCATTCAAATTTTGAGTTTTTGCTTTGGTGACTTATATAAAGATTCACTACAGCTGCTTCTCAGTTGAGTAAGGGAAGAGGCAAGGCCACTAGTTTGAATATTTTAAGTTGACACTTCCTACATCTACTGAGTTGTTCAACAGTCAATATGGCGGAAATAGTTGATGCAGAAGGACCCTCTGCCTCCCGTTCCTCCCACACGAAAATACTACATAAAACAGAGCAAAATAATTTTGGGACATGAATTTATCCTGAGTCCATCTGGCCACTTGGATAAAATAAAACCTGTGAGCAGTTATTTACACAAGTACTTACATTAAAGTATAGCATACAGTGTCCTATATCATAAATCTGCCTACATATACGACATTATGGGAAAATTCTGAACTTTTGTAAATACACATTACATTTTAATAATCTCTGTGACGTTCATAGTATAGTCATGAAGTAATACAAACTCGGCGATAGACTGATATTATATCCTAAAGCTGGCATTTATCACCTTGAGATGATGTTATGTCAAGCTTGGTTTTACTTAATCAAGGACTTGTTTAACATGATACTATTATATTAGTGTCTAATATTTGTGTATAACATTCTCCCTCTGTGTCAGAGGAGTGTTGCACAAAGGCTGATGTTAAATTTCTACGGACAGTATTAATGAAATTTTAGTACATTAAAAATGTACATGCAGATCTTTATCTAACATATAGATGCCTGATTGAAAAATTTACCTCAGCCCCTCAGTGTCCACCTCTAGAACACCTAATTTGGGGGGGGGGGGGGGGAAGTTGACCTTTTTAGCAATCCGTGTTCAGTTTTCAAGGAAAGAGAGTACCTATAACAAAGCAGAAAGTTTAAAACTGCCAACTGTCAAAGCTGGAAGGAGTTCAGCAACCCTGTGTAGACAGTACAGAGAAGCTACCTGACCTCTTTTTGGAAAAGAAATCAGAGATTTCCTTGAGGGACTAAATGGCTTGCCTGAAATCACTCATCCGTTAAAAAAGATAGCTAGTTAACAACAGCCTCGAATTAAAAACAGACTTCCTTTTGACATACGAGACTTGAAATGTCTGCTGAGGACCCACAAGAAGAGATGGGGCTCTATGTTACATAGTTTCTCTTGTCTAAAGAGGAAGGAGAGCTGATCCTGCCTGGCCATTTCTGCTGGATCCAGCCCATCTTTCCCGCGTGGATAACCAAGGTCTTTGTCCAGCTGCAGAGCTAGCGAATAGGAACTGGCAGGTTTTATTGGAGAGGACAAGAGAGGTGAAATTAAAAACAAATTTTTAAATTATAAAATCCAAGTCTAATGTATTCCTAACGGCAATGTAGATGAAGTCAAATAATATAATAATAATATCATTAAATTGTTAAAATGAAACAATGATAATAGCGTTTGATGGCCTATATCACGACCCTGCAGTTATACGTCCACCCCCACTATTATCCACGTAGTAATATGATGCGTTCTCATCAGTAATAGCAGCTCACTGCATAATTGAGTCACAGGTTTTTCAGGGAGAGAAGTGTAAGTTTTAAAACCTTGTTGGACAAGTTAAATAATCACTGAGTTATGATACTGCTATGACGAATTCCTGGCCAGAGATACCATATATTTCATGAGACTTCAGAAAATGTGTGGTGGGAATTGACTGACCTTTACATAGTTCCCTTTAAGCTGAAATATGAGAAGGAAGGAGAAAAAGGTCTATTTAAAATTGAAGAATACTTTCTGTGGTGGATATCAGTATGCCATAATGAGAAAAACCACAATGGAGAAAGGTACTCAGTGATCTGTTGGAGAAAGTGACAGAAACAGTATACCACAAGCAAGGAAAAGCTGAAACTTGGATGTGAAGAGGTAAATATAATTTTAGAGGGAAATCTGAGACTTAGAAGGATCAGATTTGGGACTGAAATATCAGGAAATAGTGTATCTTCCTCAATATAAACAGATATTATAGAAAGTAAAAATGAGCTATTGGATTAAAAGATTTAAAAACATTTTTTTAATGTTTCTTTATTTTTGACAGAGAGAGAGAGAGAGAGAGAGACAAAGTGTGAGTGGGAGAGGGGCAGAGAGAGAGGGAGACACAGAATCCAAAGCTGTCAGCACAGAGCCCGACACGGGGCTCAAACTCATGAACCGCAAGATCATGACCTGAACAGAAGTCAGACACTTAACTGATTGAGGTGCCCAGGCACCCCTGATTAAAAGATTTTTAGGGGCGCCTGGGTGGCGCAGTCGGTTAAGCGTCCGACTTCAGCCAGGTCACGATCTCGCGGTCCGTGAGTTCGAGCCCCGCGTCAGGCTCTGGGCTGATGGCTCGGAGCCTGGAGCCTGTTTCCGATTCTGTGTCTCCCTCTCTCTCTGCCCCTCCCCCGTTCATGCTCTGTCTCTCTCTGTCCCAAAAATAAATTAAAAAAAAAAAAATTTTTAAATAGACCTGGAATTCCATGAACTTGATACAGCAGGACAGGTACAGAACATTTAGGTGAAACTGAAAATAAAAAATAATAATTTTCAGATACAGTCAAGAGGACAAGATGCTTTCTTAAAAACAGATCATAAAACTATTACAGAAGTAAAATGTAGTAGTTAGAAAGCTTCTGAACATTTGTAGAAGTCTTTTCAAGATAATTAGGATAACTACCCTTCTGGACTCCACATTTGAACAACAAATAAGAACTGAGCAAGTATTAGAAATCTTGGGAGAACGAGACCGTATTTTTCGTAGAGTTCAAAAACAGCCACTTTCCAATTCTGATGTAGCCACACCTTGATTATAACACTTAATCCCTAGGGTTGTCTGTTTTGTGGTTCTGCTCCTACTAGACTGTGAGCTAGTCACGGAAACAGTGCCCCCTGGAGTTTTTGAGTCTCCAGGACCTATTTTGGTGCTGCACACATTGTAGCTACTAAATAAATCTGTGGGAATAAGATGGTAATATAATCAAGGAAGGGAAGGCAATAGGCTCAGAGCGTGAAGAGAACTTTCTTCAAGACTTCGGTCAAACATCGTCTTGCTGATTACTACCCTGTCACCTCTACCACTCTTGATTCCTTTATTTCTCTACTGTACTGCTTCCTTTCAGTAACACTTGCCGTCTTTTAGCTTATGGTATAATTTACTGATTTTTTTTATATTTGTTGTTTATGAACTGTCTCCCCCTGCTAGAATTTCCTGGGGACAAGGATCTTTGTTTTTATTTATGCATCTGAGGTACTTCAGGTAGTAGGTGCCTAAAAATATTTGTTAAATAAATGAAATATTGGAAAGACTATCTCATGGGAGAGGAATTAAATTTCTTGCAAATCTATCTGAAAGGTACAAGCCGAGGATATATTGAAACTACAGTTATGCTGATTTTGACTCAATAATTAGGAACGGGAGAAGCTTAAAAACAATGTGGGCGGTAGAGCAAAAACTGGACTTGATTCTAAGCTTTAAAATTGAGGGAGGAAGATCCATAGGAAACCATTTCAGGGAGCAGGGAGCTTCTGACAACTACAGATTGTAAAATACCAAAGAATAAAGGGCATCTGGCTGGCTCAGTCAGTTGAGCATTCATCCGACTCTTGATTTGGGCTCAGATCATGATCCCAGGGTTGTGGGATTGAGTCCCATGTTAGGCTCCATGCTGAGCATGAAGCCTGTTTAAGATTTAAGATTCTCTCTCTGTCCCCCTCTCCTTCCCTCCCTCACTCCGCACCCCCCCTCCCCTGCCCACACAAACATGCACTCTCTTAAATAAATTATAAATAAATAAATAAATAAATAAATAAATAAATAAATAAATAAATATCAAAGAATGAAAGAGGAATACAGGGGCATATTAAGAAAGATGCAGGCAGATTATGGAGGGCAGTGTAGAACTCTAAGTCCAATAGGGAGAGACTACAAGTCCCCATGACCTGCAAATATTTAGTATAGGTAGAACCACAAGGGGGGAAAAAAAAAAACAGAGGAAGAGAGTCAAGATCTGGAAAACAGAAGGCTGTGGAAGGAAGTAATAGCTGTCTTTCAAATATTTCAAGGCTGCCCTTGGAAGCGGACTTTTTCTGTACCATTACAGAAGGCACTAGAACCAATAATGGAGGCTGTTTTTGACATCATTGTAAGAATAACTATTTAATAATTAAAACCTCAATTCTCCATCACTGAAAGTGTTCAAAGAAGAGTTTCCAGGCAGAAATCCTGCACTGCATAGAATGGTAAATTGCATCCATTGCCTTTATTGTACCCTGGAATTTCACTGGGCCTTTGTCTGGAATGAGGGTCTTAGAGTTTGAGAAGGAGTGCTCTAGAGGAAATTTAAAGGAGATTCTTTCAATTGAAAAAGGAATTTGTGGAAGGGATTTATTCCTCTCCTGATCCCCATACACACATACCTCTTTTGTCTTTAATATCACTGGAATCCTTTCAAAAATTCAGAATGCCCTACATTAGCCCGTGGACTTCTAGGTTATTGTGTGAAAATGCAGCAGATGGGATCTTTCCCCCTGGCCTTTGCACAGTGGCAGGCTGCTTTCCACTTCTTCTACTGAAGGTTCTACCCCTTTCACTAAAATTGACCCTTCGAGACCAGTGACAATTGGTACAACCTAAGGCAATATGTCCTAACATTTTAAATAACTTGTAAAGAATTCAGTTCAATTATGTATGGACAGAATGCAGCTCTGACACAGACATTCTTTGGCTAGGGAGTAAATTGATTGACTTTGCAATCACAAGTTTGTTGAAATAAAACTTCATTATAGGCTTTAAAGTTTACAAAATCCTTCCTCTGGATGTTTGGCATATGCCACTTAAAATGAGGAACTAGGTTTTAAGCTTGGTCAAAACTGGAAACTCACAGCAAAATTCTATTTTATTTTATCACATTAACTCAACAAGATTACATCTCCCCTAAATATTAAGCAATGAGTAGAGAGAGAATGTGCAGTAGCAAATAAAACAGAGATGATCTTTGTTCTAATAGAGGATTTAGTTGAGTAGGTCTGGGGAGAGAATAAAATATAAGCCAACACATTTTGCAAATATAGCTGTAGAATAATATTATGAAAAAGAAAAAGGATACCATGCAGGAGAATAAAAATGGCCTCTTACTTTGGATTGGATCGCTAGGAAAGGCCTTTCAGGCTGAGTCCTCAGAATGAGAAGTCAGCCATGACAGAAGACCATGAGGCAGAAAAGAGTTTGGTCTGTTTGAAGGGCAAATCAGTGTTGTTTCAGCCAGGTGATCACTGGGAAGTGTGGCTTGTGGTAAAGTTGGAGAGACATGCAAGACCCTTCAAGGTCATGCTATATATATGTTTATATTATAATTGCAGTGAGAAGACATTGAAGGATTTTCAGGAGGGTGGTGACGTGACCCAACATATTTGTAAAAGATAGTCCTGGCTGCTTTATGAATAATGTCTTGAGGGCAAGAGTGAAAATAGCTTGGAATAAGATTAAGAGAGATGGATGGATATGAGATCTGTTTTAGAGATAGAATCAATTGAATTTGATGACGAGTGAGCAGGGCATAGAGTATAGAGCAAGGAATAAAAGAGGATGTTCAAATTTTTGGTTTAAGCAACTATTTGGCTGAGGAAGTCATTTATTAAGGGAGGGAAGATAAGATTTACGTGGGAAACAAGAGTATAGTTTGAGAGGTCTGTGAGATATTTTAGTGGTGAGGTCAAGTAGACAGTTATCGGTTCTGAAACTCAAATGTGAGGTCTGCACTTGGTAATACATTTGAGTGACTGTGTATGGCTTTTAAGACAGGAAATGGAATTGATCATCTGGGGGAAATCTGAGAGCAGGGGACCCAGGACTGAACCATAAGGATGAGTTGAAGATGCTGAAGGTAGAAATTTGATAGAAGAGGTGAAATCAGCCAGGAAGGTTGATGAGGAGGTACCAGAAAAATAGGAGGAAAATCGTAAGAATGTGATATAATGGAAGTCAAGAGAAAATAATGCTTTCAGATTGAAAGAGTACTCAATTCTGTAGAATGTTGCTCAGGGAGCCAGGAAAATGAGAATTGAAAGTCCCATTGGATATGACAATATGCTATTCGTTTTGGACCTTATAAAGAGCAGTTTTATTTTCACTCTATTATATTTTTGTTGGTTTATTTTATGAGTCAATTTGTGTCTCTATAAATGTGTGTGTGTGTGTGTGTGTGTGTGTGTGTGATAATCAAAGCAATTTATTTCCTGATTTTCCCCATTAGTTCTATTTTTCTGTTGAATACCATACTTTTACAAAATTATGTGTCAGAATGTGATAGTCTTATGATTTTTACTTTAAAAAAAATTTTTTTTGAGAAAGAACATGCAGTGGAGAGGGGCAGACACAGAGGGGGACAGAGGACCTGAGCAGGACTCTGACAGCACAGAGTCTGATGCGGGGCTCAGACTCACAAACCGTGAGATCATGACCTGAACCAAAGTCGGATGCTTAACCGACTGAGCCACCCAGGTGCCCCAGTCTTACAGTTTTTTAAATTAATGTCCCATGACGTTGAAAGTGTGGCATTATTATGGTCAAAACAAGAGTACTTAAGCTGTCTTTGTTTTGCTTTGTGCTGATATCTTAAATGCTCTTGTGCTTCATACCCATGTTCTAAATACATTCTGGTCTATTAGTATATCTTTATTTTTAATTGCATAGCATTACTTAACCTGTTTCCTTAGCTTTTCTGCATTTATCAGTTCAAATGAGTGAATAATAGGTTTAACTAATAGTTAATTAATAAATGCTGCTATCTACTACTGCTTAATACTGTACATGGACATAGTAGCATTCAATAAATATTTTTTTAATATTGTTTAATAATGAATGGTTGAATGGAATGTTAGCTCTACTAACCTAGTAATCAGTTTTCTTTGTTAAACGTTTTCAGTAGATTACCCTTTCACAGGAACATATTCATTGGCCCTTCATATTTTGTAAATAATTATTAAATATACAGAAATGCAAAAAGGCTTTAAGCCCACGGTTTATCTAGGCTTCATCAGATCCTACTACTAATAGATGTGTAGCCTTTCATCTTCCTTATACTTTAGCACATATGAAATGGGGACTAAGCTAACAAGTTTCATGTTTTAGATATGTTTTGGAGATGAATACTAGGTTTTTCAAAAATACTTGAGAGAAAGTTACTGTATAAAACAATGATTATCCATTAGACAGATATAATATTCAAAATCATGGGGAAAACTAAAGCATGAGAAATGCCTAGTGTAGGTACCAGGAAAATTTTTATCCCTATGATATGTTAAACACTATTGTTGAAACACCGTCGATAATTGCTTCATTGGCATAAATTTTTTAAATGGGCACATATAGAGGATATTATAGAAAGCATATAATTTGAAGAATTTTCTTACAGACATCGTGATCATTATAGTAAGAAATACATGTCGATAATAGATTCTCATGAGATTAGTTTCCAGTGTTGTTTTATATTTTTCTTAATGGACTCCATCCACCATGGAAAAAAATATGATATTTCTCTCTCACAAAAAGTTGTATTAGAAGGGGTGACATAATGTGCGGAGATAAAGAGGAACTTCAGTTATGGGGGGGGGGGGGCATTTGCCTCTGGTCATTCAGGTCAGAAGTTTAATCACTAGGCAGTGAAGCAGAGACATGATGCTTTGACCAACCCCAGGTGAGCCCAGGAGCAGAACAACAAAGGGAGATTGAGAGTAGAGTTGGCATAAGGCTAAAGATGGAGGTAGGGCTCAGATCTGAGAAGAAGGAGGTGAGCTCTATGGCTCAGCAAGGACTGGGGCAAACGGTGTCTTAGAGGATTGACAAGGGGCTGTTCACCTCATGTGATGACTATTTTATTTACTTCAGAATGGTAAGGTTCTACCACACACACCTTCTGAGTGGCAATAGAAGAAAGAAAACGTACCCTTTGTCAGCTGATCCTGACCTGTAATCTGGAGTTGAGAATAAAAATGAATCAGTTCAGGGGCGCCTGGGCAGCTCAGTCAGCTAAGCATCCGACTTGGCTCAGATCACGATCTCACGGCCTGTGGGTTCAAGCCCCATATCAGGCCCTCTAATCTGTGTCTCCCTCTCTATGCCCCTCCCCTGCTTGCACTCTGTCTTTCTCTCTTAAAAAAAAAAATACACATTAAGAAAAAAAGTTTTTTTTTCATTTTAAAAATGAATCAATTTTAATAAATGAATTTAAAAATAGTACGGGGGCGCCTGGGTGGCGCAGTCGGTTAAGCGTCCGACTTCAGCCAGGTCACGATCTCGCGGTCCGTGAGTTCGAGCCCCGCGTCAGGCTCTGGGCTGATGGCTCGGAGCCTGGAGCCTGTTTCCGACTCTGTGTCTCCCTCTCTCTCTGCCCCTCCCCTGTTCATGCTCTGTCTCTCTCTGTCCCAGAAATAAATAAAAAAAAACGTTGAAAAAAAAAATTAAAAAAAATAAATAAATAAAAATAAAAATAAAAATAGTACGAAATTTTTATACGCTGTTTTAAAATTGTAGTTACGTTGAATTGTAGTAAAATGTGTGACCATTTTAAGATCATTGTCCTTGAAAAGTATCTTTTAGCATTTATTCAGATACAATATAAGAGTTATTAAGATACAAAGTTTGTATTTTTGCCTCACCCAGAGAACCTATAAAATGCTGCCCTTATAGTGTGAAGTACAGTATTATTTGAAATGAAATTAGTAGCTTATAACAGTGCATCACAAAGGAATGACTTTTTCTAAAATGTTAGGTCAATGCCAGGTAATCACACACATTAAAATTTAACGTATAACAGAAAATAAAGGAACTCAGAAATTCTGTACCTGTTTTTCTATGTCCAAATGCTGATAAATAGTGGCTAGACTCTAAATATTTTGGGGAATGCTTTTTGAATGGTGTTGCCAAATTTTAAGGGTCTTTTTAGGCTGTAAATCATGCATCAAGATTTGTGGCCCCTCCCCAAATATCTTTTCAAAATTGGTTGTCGAGTATGAGAAAGGAAGTTGGGATTTGAAACACTGCTCTGCTAAGAGGTTGACTGGCTGGAATTGCCAAGCAAAAGAATCCAAGTTATAAAGCTCTGGTCTAGGAGAAGGATTACAGAACATTCCCTTAACTAGAACGCCTATTGATTTGCCTCTCTGTAATTTCTTGTATTTATCAGAGAGTTTCTGTATGACCCTACAAAGTTACCTCTTACTGAGACTACTTTCCCCCAGGAATAGTCCCCTGTCTTGTTAGACCTAAGTTTCTCACCTTATTGTGGGAGTATTCATAAAGTCTGATAGGTGGAATCAGCTTGAATTGAATTTTAGGAGGGAAACGTGTTTAATCTGTATTGTTATGTCCTATCATGAAGTTTCAGATCAACACAACAGACAAACTATTGCTTCCAGACATCTTTAACATGGAGTCCCAGAAGTGGAAGTCAGCTGATGCTGAGTTGCTTAGTTTGATTTCTGAATTCACCACTTGGCACACAGTCTGAACTGTTTACCAAATGTACCAAGCTACGAATAGAACTACCTTCAGGCAGGAGTTCACTTATGCCCAATCTAGGTGATGTTTGACCTGGATCTGTATAACAGGAATGTTTTCCATAGGCAATTGTTTAGTTTTGTGTTGTTTTTCCAATTTGCTATCAGCGATCTTGCAATTTTTAATGCCTTGACAGAATCCTCATTCTTCCCTACTGCCTTTGGTTTTTGACAACTCTAAATGACTTTGTTACAAATCTTGCCTTCATAGATGATGAAAAATAATTAAGGTGCCTACAGTTAATCAGTCAACTGGACGGTTAAGTCAAAATCTCTGTGAAAACTGTTAAATTCTCCATTTTTATGTCAGCAGCAGATCAAGCAGTACAAAAATGTATAACCATTTATATTCAACCAATATATGGCTCAGTTAAATAAATTGCTAATCAGAGGGAGTCTTTACTTCCATGTGTGTTGAAAGGAATATAGGAAGCTTAGCCAGTAAAGAAAAAGACCAAAGACGAACAGGTAGGAACTAGATTTACTTGTGATTTAGGAAATGCCTCCATTTTCCATGCATAGATAATATAATTCTCCTCACCCTGTGGTGTGAGTAAGGGGGACATAATGAGGAAATGAGAGTGAATAAGTAAACTAATAATAAGGGAACTTAAGTGAACACACTTTTTATAAATATTGCCTAGTGTTGGGCATTTGTACCCGAAACTTTTATAAACTTTTTAGATCTTTCTGTATGTTTATTCAAATGTTTATACTCACAAAATCTTTTTTTAAATGTTTATGCACTTATTTTTGAGACAGAGAGACAGAGAGCCAGCACAAGCAGGGGAGGGGCAGAGAGAGAGAGGGAGACACAGAATCTGAAGCAGGCTCCAGGCTCTGAGCTGCCAGCACAGAGCCCGACGCAGGGCTTGAACCCACGAACCGTGAGATCATGACCTGAGCTGAGTCTGCCGCTTGATTGACTGAGCTGCCCAGGAACCCCAGTATACTCACAAAAATCTTAAGATTTTGATCTCATAGTGATATGAGATGTTGCTAGGTAATGTTCATCCAGAATTCCCAGAGAGTCACAGTAGAAGAAATACTTCTCTCTCCCCTCACATGTTTGAAAATGTTCTTCTAACATTGCTATAAAGACTTTGCATAAATTTATCACAAGGCCAGAGCGTGGGTTGGAATAGCATCCTTACTACTGCCACTGCCCTTAAAGGACGAGAAAGAGAGAGGCCTTCATGAGAAGTGCTAATTCTTGCCCACTTTCAAAGATCCCTAAGAGACATGTTTCGTAGTGGTCAGGGTAGAGAGACTTCTGTTTTCTGTGTCTTCCACCGCATTTGCTGCCTACCAAACAGCCTTCAAAATGCAGCTAAGGTATCTCTTCTTCCGTGAAGGCTTCTCTGGCCCATGTAAGTAGCGTTGTCACTCCCCGTTTTATGTCACCAGAGTGACCAGAACGAATCGTCAACATGCTACTTATTCCACTCTATTGCATTTATTTCTTTTTCTTGTCTGTATGATCCTCCCTATCCCCTACCACCAGCCTCTGAACATCTGAAGAGCCAAATGCATGTTTTGTCTAATTCTTACCCAAAGATCCTAGGGAAGAGTCTTGCACACGGTGCCCAGTAAATACCTGAATGAATGAGGAAATGAAGGAACGCGTGAAGGCCACCGTACATTAGAAAGGGAACTCTCTGAATGATTGAAACGTAACGGTATTTCATGTACCTCTCTTTTCCCCGGCCCTACACAGCTGTTGGTAAATGTCGCTCATTCTAGTCTCCCTAAAGGGAGATCTGTAACTTATTATTTGATCATGCTTAACTTTATCAGTGAAATAAAGTGTTTTCTTTTTATATGAATATTTTAGCTTTTCTTTGAAAGTGGCATTTCACATGACTTTTAAAACTTGTATAGATGGTATATAGAAGGTATATGAGCACTCTTTTTCTAAATTTTGGTAGTGTCTCTCCAAAATGTTTGGCTTATGACTGTGACTGACTCCATTTTATTTCGGAAATTATACTTTCGGGGGTGACCAAATGCCAGTAAGTTACAAATCACATGAAATAGTATTTCCTGTTTTCTCTGAGGCTGAGTTCTTGTGGTTCTGTCTGAAGTCATCTCTGAACACTGACTACTAAAATTTCTTGTGGACATTTAGTAAGACTTTTGGATTCCTGGTGATAGCTAAGTGAAGATTTACGTAAGAAGTATGTCATATAATATGGAGATAGAACAACTGTGCTAAAGTTCTTTGTTATATATGGAAAAACAGCTCGTATCGGCAGCCTCATTGTCTGATACTGATATCAGAAGGTTCTCTTAAGCCACGTTATTTAGCAGTTAGTAGTATGGATTATAGAGTCAGAAGACCTGGATTCAAACCCTGGATTTGCTGCTTATGACATTGGACAAATTATAAACTATGCATCAATCTTCATGGGCTTAAATTCTGGTTTCATTTCTTTTTGTTTGTTTGTTTTAATATGAAACTTATTGTCAAATTGGTTTCCATACATCCTGAGAAACTTAACAGAAACCCATGGGGGAGGGGAAGAAAAAAAAAAAAAAAAGAGGTTAGAGTGGGAGAGAACCAAAGCATAAGAGACTGTTAAAAACTGAGAACAAACTGAGGGTTGATGGGGGGTGGGAGGGAGGGGAGGGTGGGTGATGGGTATTGAGGAGGGCACCTTTTGGGATGAGCACTGGGTGTTGTATGGAAACCAATTTGACAATAAATTTCATATATTAAAAAAACAAAACAAAACAAAAACAAATTGGTTTCCATACAACACCCAGTGCTCATCCCAACAGGTGCCCTCCTCAATTTCCATCACCCACATTCCCCTCCCTCCCACCCCCATCAACCCTCAGTTTATTCTCAGTTTTTAAGAGTCTCATATGGTTTGCCTCCTTCCCTCTCTGTAACTTTTTTTTCCTACCCCTCCCCATGGTCTTCTGTTGAGTTTCATTGTGGAGGTTCCTCAAAAAAGTTAAAATAGATCTACCCTATGACCCAGCAATGGCACTGCTAGGAATTTACCCAAGGGATACAGGAGTGCCAATGCATAGGGGCACTTGTACCCCAATGTTTAGAGCAGCACTTTCAACAATTACTAAATTATGGAAAGAGCCTAAATGTCCATCAACTGATGAATGGATAAAGAAATTGTGGTTTATATACACAATGGAATACTACTTGGCAATGAGAAAGAATGAAATATGGCCTTTTGTAGCAACGTGGATGGAACTGGAGAATGTTGTGCTAAGTGAAATAAGTCGCACAGAGAAAGACAGATACCATGTGTTTTCACTCTTATGTGGATCCTGGTTTCATTTCTTAGTAATCTATATAACCTTGAACAGTAGATTTATCCTCAGTGTCCCTCAGTTTCCTCATTTATTTTTTTTTCAGTTTTTTAATTTATAAAATAAAGATATTAACAATAGTATCTCTCACATAAGGTTGTGCATTTATTGAATGAGTTGATGTGCTGGTTTGTACAGTCATTTAGAAAAAGGCCTGGCATATAGTAAGTGGGACATACGTGTTAAGTTATTCCACTAGAATGCGAGCTGCATGAGGAGCTGATTGTCCACTTTTGTTCACTGTTATATCCCCAGTAATAGAATAGTGTCTGGCGCATGGTAGGTGCTTAACATATATTTATTGAATTAGTGTGTATCACTTTTCTTGTCTGTGAGATGAGAATAATGAGAGTAGCTACATTGGAGCGTGTTCGTGAACATTAAGTGCAGAAATGTTTATGAGGAACAGAACATTAGCTATTACCATCATCATCATTGTTATTGTATATAAAGGGCCATAAGTAATATTATAATCCACATATTTTTTCTTTCCCTTATCGTCTAGCTATTCTGCTTTTATGATTCATAACTTTGATCTTTAGGCTTTTTTTACTTCATTCCTCGGTCAAATCTTATTACTGTTTTTTAGCCTACTCAAGAAATTAATTTGCTTACTTCCATGGACATTTTCTGTCATAAAGGCAAACATCATCCTAAATCTCATTACAGAATAATGGAAATGCTGATCATTTAATGTTTCCTTTTTTATCTTCTTATACCTTAAACATCCTTTGACTTCATCAACCTTTGTGAAAGTTTTGGGTTGACCAGCTGCTAACGAGTACGGTCTGCTTTTCACTTTGTACATCTGCTGAGTAAACACCAAAACTGTCTTTGAAAACTGAAATCACAAAAGCTTACAATTTATTTGTGCCATGTTGACATTAAGCCGGGGATGGGAGAAAAGATTGTATATTTTGGATTTCACATTCAACTCAAGGGTAATTGCCCAAGACTATTAAATGCTTTTAGCAATGTCAAGTCTGTAGAAAACGTTGACTACCCGGATTTTTTCTCCCATGACTTAAATGCAAAGTTATTTTGTTACAGGAAAAAAAATGTATATATTAGGATTCTGAGAGTTGGCTTCTAATTAAATATGTGTGTATATATATATATATATATATATATATATATAGTAATATTTTTATGGATACATATTGTATATATGGATATATATATTATATATCCATAAATATTTCTAGTTAGCATAGAATTGTTGCTGTAAGGGAGGAATGGTTCACAGTGGCAGAATTGACATCAATTGTGAAGACTGAGGTAGAGATGAATCTTCGTGTTTTTAAAGCAAATGTGTATCAAAAGGTTAATTCAGTCTGTAGCATGGCTCTATAACCTATTCTGAGCAATTCCTGTCTCTTCTAGCAACCAGCCATTTCTGGGCTGGCTGGAAAACACTATATAGTCCCCTAGGAATACGTTCTTTCTTTCTTTTTCATATCTACCTTTGGACCTTGCTGCTTGTTTTCTCCACTACTTCTCACAGGGACTTAGTTCCTTTTCTTCCTTTCCCTTTGTTAGTAATTTACACTCTCAGCATCACCTACATCATCTCTAGCGTAGAAAAGGGCAAGTTGTGCCAAAGGCACAACTCTGTTCCTGATTGAACTAATCTGTAGTCTAGACACTATGTAACTATTTCACATAATAACCTTTTTATATATTCACTTAAGTGACCAAGTCTCTATTTCAGAATAAATTTAACATACTTTAGAATTTGGGTGATTTTTTTTTTTGAGAGACAATTTTTAAAAAATGGAGATATAAGTGACATGTAAGTTTCTAGACCCGTCAGAATTAATGGCTACGTTTTGATTTTAAAAAGCAAATATAGATTTATAATTGGTATACAGTTAGAATAAACAGTATGGTTTTAAAGATTTATTTTTAATAATGATTTTACTTATTTTGAATCAAATGATTATACAGTTCATACTTTATCTGTTGTCTATTTTTGTGTAAGTATACATGGTGTGAGACACCTGTGGTATAGTACACAGGGCATTGGAACTGAAATCGGATCCTCTGAATGTGAGTCTCACTCTGCTACTTTCTAATTAAACAAGTGATTTAATAGTATTAAATCTTTATTAGCTCATCAAAAAAGAAGAAATAATGACATTCTCAGGGTTGACATAAGAACGAAGGGGCATAATTAGTGTGGGATATGTTTCATATTCAACAAATAGAATGCTATAATAGTCTATGCAAGCTATATTTATGTATCTTTGCTTCAGAAAGATGATTTTTATATTTAACAGTGGAATCTATTTTCAAGGCCACATTTTGCTTTTATTATTTTTTTTCACATTTTGCTTTTAGAAGGTAATTTATTGTGTATATTTGTGACTCACTTTTTCTCTGATTTATTTTTGGATGAATAAGAAAGTTATAAATAATTCAAATACTGGATTATAACGATTCTGGAGTTACACTTAGTTTTATATAATGAAACTATCTAATGGCCCATCATTTGAGAACCACATCCAAGGCCATTTGAATATATATTCTTGTGTGGAGGAATGACATTTTTCATCTTTTATCAGTAGTTTCTTTTGTATGTAAATTTTTAAATTCCTTTGGGAATGGCAGTACTTATATCATAATGGAATAAGAAATAACCAACTGGCTGAAAATAGATAAACCAGAAATATTATATGTGTGTGTGTGGGGGGGGGTGTGTGCATGTATACATTTATTTATTATTCATAGGCAAGCAATTGAGCATAGGACAAAAAGAAGTAGAATTGTGAATTTTCTTGGTAAGTTCAGTGTCATTCAAGACTAGAAGTCTCTAGCCATTGCTGCGCTTTGTCTCTCTAATGCCCATGTGCCAACATTCTACATTTTCTTTAAAGCTATCTTCCTTGAAGTAGGTGATTTTCTTCTCTCTTTGGTGCTCCCTACTTGCCCTTATGCCATTCTTGCGTCATTTATCTCTATCTCGAAGATTCTGACTATAGGAAAAAATATCAAGAAGCTTCCCAGGACAACCCTGTTCTAAGACTACATGAGAGAAATTATGCTCATATGGAAGTAGATGCATCTGGACTATGGTAGACTAACTTCTTCATGGTGCAGAAAGCCAGGTCATTAACACAGAGAAGGCAGGGTCCAAGCAACTCAGGCATGCCCACGGTTTCAGGTTTTGGATTCCTTGTCCCCACGCAATTACTAGTTAGAAACTCAAGATATACCCTTCCAAAGTGACTTTGTCCCTGGATGCCAAAATAGAAGTTTCCACACCTGGCTGGCTTATTTTCCTAGGATTTCCCTGTTCAATCCCTCATCCTTGATACTTTCCTCTTGACCACAACTTGACACACAAATGTGCCCACATGCACACACATACACATACATGCATACATATTCCTGAAACAAGACTGCAATTGATGCAGTAACTTCATGGGCTATCCTCTAATGTTTTATTTCATTTTATTTTTTAGGATGGTGATCAAAACTTAAGTTATTTTCAGGACTCACTAGGAATTTGTGACCCACAGTTTTAAAAAAAAAATTAGATGACTTTCAATAGTTTTTTTCAGCTTGCAAAACTCTGTGATTCTTTTCATTCTTATAACAAAAATTTCATTTCATAAAAACGTTCTATTCTCTGAGGAAAAAGCAATATGGTATGAAAAAGTGCTCTTAGAATTTCTGGTTTTTCAATGTTCTATTGAAATGCTAATATTTTATGAAAGTGTATAAGGAACAGGAAATTGAACTAAGAAGGAGTCGTAAGAATACTAATAAGAAAGGACAAAAATCTGTCAGAAAAACAGAAGCAAGAACCTGGGATAATCTTAAGTATAAACTACCAAAAGTTCTTATGTCATGGCATGCTAATTTGTACTGAAAGTTTCCTAGTTTTTAGAAAGATTTGAGAGGATTATTACTTGAATGCATTTTTTTAAATGCTTATTTATTTTGAGAGAGTGAGCAGGGGGAGGGGCAGAGAGAGAGGAGAGAGAGAGAATCCCAAGCAGACTCTGCACTCAATCTCACTAACCTGGAGATCATGACCTGGGTGTAAATCGAGAGTTGTAATTTAAAAGACTGAGCCACCCAGCCACCCCCTACCTTTTTTATACCTTCTAAATTGCGGTGTCCAATGGCCAGAGTCATTAACATACATAGAAGGCCCTGAGAGAGTGCAAGGGAGAGGGGCAGAGGGAGAGAGAGCGAAAATCTTAAGCACACTCCACACTCAGGGCAGAGCCCAACGTGGGGCTGGATCCCTCCACCCTGGGCAGAAATCAAGAGTAGGTAGCTCAACCGACCTAGCCACCCAGGTACCCCGACAGCCCTTTTTTAAATTGCAGACTATCCTATCCCTCTCTTAATTTTTCCCTTTTGCATGTATCCCCCTCTTAAAACTATATAATTTACTGATTTATTGTGTCTGTCTCCCCCTACTAGAATGTAAGCTCCATGAGAGCAGGGATTTTTTATCTGCTCAGATCCTTACTGTGCCCTAAGTGTTTACAAAGGTACCTGGCATATACTAGGAGCACAATTATATTAATTGCACGAGTGTTTGAATCTCCTAGTACATCAAGCGAATAACTTGCACATATACACTACTTAGGAAATATTTATTGTATGAAAGAAAGATTGTAGATTGTAATATTTGCATTTTAGAAAACACTTTTGAAGTCCCTTTTACACACACCCAAGAATGAGGGCAAGACATGGTTAGGACTGGAATCTTTGTACCCTACCTTCCCAACCCCCACCCTCCATAAAGAAACTGAGAGGTTGAGTGGCTTGTGTAAGCCACAAAAAGTGGGGCAGTCTTCTGACTCCTATTAAAGTAGAATTGTGGTTGCTTTATATCCTGGGCTAGAGATTTGCAGTTTACAGAATGTGACATGTTAATTTCACTTACAAACTTTTGTTTCTAGTACGTTTGTCTGACTTCCAACTTCATGTTAAGGGGATGTCTTTTTTTAGATGTTAAAGCCTTACAGTGTTTATTGTCCTTTTCAGCAACAATAGGTAGATTATTTAGGGAAAGAAAACATTAAACATTCTGGAAATTAAAGCAAAGTTTACAAGCGTCAGAGTACTTTGTTAGTGTCCGTGCTTTTTCAGGCTCTCGAATTTTTTTTAACCTTTTTTCCTCTGTTGACTTTTTTTTTTTTTTAAGACAGAAGACAAAAGAAAGTTTTAATTCTAGGCTTTCGTGGAATCTGTTGTAAATTGGGGAGCCTTGTGTTACGATTTGGAGAAAATGTCACTATTTCCTGGCCATGCTTGAGGAGCGCTAACAAATTGTAAGCGAAACTGAGGAAAGGGGAAGTACCACTAATTTGCCTGATGTATTAGCCATCCGCGATGCCTAACGCAGTGCACGTAATTAACACCACCGTCTGGCCTTAAGCACGCGGGGGAAAGAGGAGCGGGTAGCAGGGGCCGCTCTGGGTCTCGGAGTTGCCCAGAAGCAGAGGCGCGCGCTCCGGAGCCACCAGCCCGCCGCCGCCGCCGCCGCCGCCTCCCCCCTGCGGCTGCTGATTGGCGGGGACCACAGCATCAGCAGCATCTCCCGGCGAGGGGAGGGCGGCGAGACTCAGGCAGCCACAACCTCCGGGATCCTCAGCTCCCTCCCGGCGAGACCTCGGACTTTCGCCCCGAGCAGCCCCGTCTCCGCCCGCCACCGCCTCGATCCCCTCCTCCTGGCCGGCCCCCAGCAAAGTGGAGGGATCGGCAGCCGGGAAAGCCGCGTCTGGTCCGGACCGGGTCGGGGAGGCCGGGGCCAGACCCCCAGGGTCCCGCCGCACCGTCCCGGCCCCCGAAGCGCTGCGGTCGCCGCGCCCCAGCCGCCAAGACGCCTCGTATCTTGTACCGCGGGAAGAGCGGGTCTTCGTCCAAGATGGGCCGGCAGGGCTTGGGGGGCGCCGCGGGGCGCTCCATGCAGCGCTCCCAGAGCCGCAGCAGCCTCTCCGCCTCCTTCGAGGCACTGGCCGGCTACTTTCCCTGCATGAACTCCCTGGAGGAGGAGGAAGGAGGTGAGGCCGTCTGTGGTTGGCATTTCTGCCCGTTCACCCCTCGCTCCTCGGTGGGTGGACGGTTCGCAGGGGAGGGAGGGCCCCCGGTGGCAGGGTCCCTGCCCCACTCGGCTCTCGGGGACTGCGCGCGGGCGAGCGACCCCCGGGCGCGCCGGCCGAGGCGCCAAGTTCCGTCTGTTGGTTATTCCGAGAGCTCCAGGGGCGCTGACTTGAGAAACGGCTTTCCTAGTGAAGTTCATGATCAAGTGCTTGCGAGTTCAGCGAGGATGTAGTCTGGTGGGAGGCAAGGCAGCGGCCGTGCACCCCGCTCTGGTTTCTGCTTACTCCCGCAGTCTCGGTATTAGCATTTGGCCTCGAGGACAGAAGTCTGTAAAAATTAAAAGGAGAGGCAGCAGCGCAACTTTGAAACCGGGATCTCAGCTCGTGTAAACTCAAGATCCGGATGAGGGGAAGGGTGATACAATGGACAGGTCCAAGGTTGACCGTACTAAAGGCGGGTTTGTACTCTTGGACACTGAGAACTTTGTTCACAGGCCACAGTACTGTCAATGTGACCACGGGTTGTCTATCTCTGGTGTAAAGGGATGCCATTATAATTAAGCTAAAGAGAAAAATGGGGGAGGGGACTCATTGTTTTAAACTCTTCACCAAATGGTTTCAAGACCTTCCTAAGGTTTTAAATAACACAACATAGGTTTTCTTCATGAAGAACTTTCCTATAAGATTTAACAACTAAAAGAAATATATATAATTTGTACCTCACAGTCCGAATGGACTGCTAAATAATGGCATCCCAACATTTGAAATACTGTTTATTAATGTATTGATATGCTAGTTGCAAACCGTGTTCGACTTTATACTCATATCCAGAGTAGGTTAGGTATCATAATCATGCTAACTCTATTATTGTAGGTAATAGAATTTATTTTGCTTTTATTCTGTGACAGTCAGTGATCTCTTCTCGGGATATCTGCACTGAGTCCTGATTTAGAGGAAACTAACTACCTGTTGGAAGAAGAGGTAGAAATAGGTTTTTCCCCCCTATTTTTCCCAGTGGAGGGGCAGGGAGGTGGAATCTGGGAGGATGAACAATGTCTGGAAAGTGGTCTTCAAAAGAATTCACTAGATAGAGCTATCCAGATTTCTTCTAGCTTATTGTTGCAGTATCAGTTTGCTATATAGATCAATAGAGTTTTAATAGGGTGCTTCCCTATATAAACACGACTTTTAATTTTCATACTAATCCTTTGCTGTTTTTGTTTTGTAAAAAAATTTTTTTAACGTTTATTCATTTTTTGAGAGAGGGAGAGACAGAGCGTGAACGGGGGAGTGGCAGAGAGAGAGGGAGACACAGAATCTGAAGCAGGCTCCAGGCTCTGAGCTGTCAGCACAGAGCCCGAGGTGGGGCTCAAACTCATGGACCGGACCAGACCGTGAGATCATGACCTGAGCCAAAGTCGGAAGCTTAACCGACTGAGCCACCCAGGTGCCCCTGCTGTTTTTATTTGTACATTTACATTTCACTTGTTTTCTACAAGTAAATGTTTAAAGTCTCAGGAAATGTAAACAAGTCAAGAAATTAGAAACTCACACTGGATAAATGAATGATCATGATTGTAGCTGAAACTTTCAGTATTTATTATGAGCCAGGCACTGTTCAAACAACTTAACTGTATTTATTCTTTTAGGCCCACAACAGCTTTATGAGGCAGTATTTTTATTATCCCTATTTCACAAAGAGGAAACTGAGGCAGAGAGAAGTTTAGAAACTTGCCCAAGGCAGTAGAGTTGCATCTGAACCCAAGCCGTCCACAATACAACCTGTGCACCCAACTCTGGGCTATACTAGACTATTATTTTCATATACTTGCCAACAGTCACATGCCTAGCAAGGGGTGAAGCTAGAACTCAAACCAAGGTGTACCTGAAAATACATATTTAAATATAATTATTTAATTATAGGCTCATTTCTCAACTTTTAATTTTTACACCAAATCTTCAGTCTTGAGTTTGCTTCAGAGAAACTATCATTATTCTTCCCTAAGTTACAACTAGAATTGTTGAGTTTCAGAATACCATCCTGAAAAGACAAGAAGAGCTTATATAAACATGAAAACTTTCAGAACTGAAAGTACATGTATTTAATCTTGGGTTATATTGACTGTCCCAAAGGGGAATCTTATATCTACACAGGGGAAATTGAAATAGATCTCTGTCCTATAATACGGCTTATTGAGTTGCCAAGACAAAATCTTTCAAAAGGCAGCCATTGTTTTTAAAATTAAGCATATAGTTCTCTACAGGTAACTAGAGAGGAAGCACTCCCCATAAAAGAGAGGTCTTTCCACTGGTCATTGATACAGCCAAGAAAAGAGATCCTAACCTTCCTCTTTGATTTTGCAGTATTTCTACCATCCTTGAAAGTCCTGAGGTTTTTTTAGGGTGTTTCAACATACCCTGCAGAGTTGCAAAAGTTCAAAATCACTGCCCTGGAGCAGTGTTCCCTACATTTTCTTTTTCTGTTGAGACACCCACAAGGGATACGTGAAGTTCATATGGGTAACGTACTCTCATAAGCTGACTCAGGAATATAGTCATAACTATGAGATCCATTCTAATTTATAAAGGAAAGTAAATGCATCGCAACAGATGATTTTCACACCAGTTGAGAACAACTTGTCTAGAGATCAGTAGTCTGCTAACTAATTTGACTGATGGAAGTGATTTTAGTCTGATTTTAAAGTTAGTCTTTTTTTTTTTTCTTTTTGGTCTTTTCGGATCAGATATAGTATAAATAACTAATCTCAAATGTACTCTCCACTCCAGTTCGATATTCTCATTTCATTCTTATAGGGCACATCCAGACATTACCATTCGCACATGAAGTACCAGGAAGTTTATTTTGAGAGACCACGTTGTTTGCATTCATTCCTTCATTCAAAAATATTTAGTGAGGCTATTTGATGTGTTAGCTATGGTAGTCCCTGAATGACTGTATATGTTCCCCACCCTTGTAGAGCTTACAGTCTAATGGAAGTAGAAATTAATAGGAACAGCTATGGAATTGTAACTGTGACCAACGTTAGGATGGCGAAATACAGAGTGCAGTAAGAGATTATAGGAAAATCTAATTTAAGAGAGAAAGGCATCCTGAGAAAGTGAGAGCGGAACATGGATTTGAGCATCGGTGACAGCTCTCAGTCTCTCGCCTGCTGGGTGCACCTGTGAAAACCATTTGCTGAGAGCCCACAGCAAGGAAGTGTCAGAGCTAGGGTCTAAATCCATAATCTGGCTCTGGAATTTATAATCCTAACTACTCTGTGTGTTGTTTCTTCATGATTACACTACATTTCCTAGTAATGTGCTGTGGAGTTGACGACCAGGTACAGTACAATAATAACAGTTACCAATAATAATAATAGAACACATTTTACGTGCCACATTCCTTTGATTTCATGATAATTCCGCAAGGAAGTTATTATTTTCAACATTTTACACGTGTGAACGCTGAGATTTAGAGACGTTAAACAACTTGGCCACGGATTATACATTTCAATGGGGCCGACTTCCTTGAGGATGAAAGGGTCATTCCTGTAAACAAAATAAGATTCTTGATTGGTCTTTGTAGCATCACTTTTGTATGCTTGCAATTCTTTTTTATGTGTTTTTGGGTCTTTTTGTTTTGTTTTTGCTTCCTTGTCCCTGGATATATTCCCAAGACTCCAATCCTCTGAGTAGCTTTTTTTTTAAGTAAAATTAATAATAGTCCCTAACTTGTTACTTAACAGCTTATGAATTATGATTATTTATTTTATCACTGAACCCTATGAGATAAATATTAACTTCACTGTGTAAACTACTTGACCTTGACATGGAGTCCCCACGTGGAATATTATTGGATGTAGAATTTTTAACCATTACATGTAATTCTAAGAAAGAAGGAATCATTTCAAGGAAAAGTTACCATTCTTAGTAGGACAGGCTTCCCCACAACTTGCCACCCATGGGTTCAAGGGCAAATGATTATGGTCTTATAACGGAAGAACATGGCACATTTTCTAACACTCGGTAGATCTGGTTTCTCAGAGGCTATTTAATGTTACCTCTGGTTCAAGGCTAGTGGTTCTTGTTCAGTTATGTACGTGTAATATGTGATGAATTTGATTTGCTTGATTTTATGGCCTGGCTTCTTCAGTTAAAATCTGGCTTTGGCAATCGTACGGAAGAGATTCTATCAACTTAGTGCTAGTAACTGAATTAATTAGTTCATTTAATTTCTTTTACATGCCACTAGCTTGAAAATTAAATTATAGGAAAACCATCCAAGAAACAGGAATAGTTTTTACCAGAAAAACTGAGAAAAGGTTTTTTGCATATGATAATGAAGCTGTGAGGAATTAATTTAAAAGGAACTACAGGGACTAATAGTAATACCTATTTAATTCACCCTCATTCTTTAAGAGACCGTGCAACAAATAGGAAGAGTATAAAAAAAACTTTCTTAGTCTAATCTTTGTATATGGCAAAATGATACACTTAATTCTTTTTTTTAAAGTTTACTTATTTATGTTGAGAGAGAGAGAGAGAAGCAGAGAGAGAGGGGGAGAGAGAATCCCATGCAGGTTTCGTGCTATCAGCGCAGAGCCCGACGCCAGGCTCAAACTCACGAACCGTGAGATCATGACCTGAGCAGAAATCTAGAGTCTGACGCTTAACTGACTGAGCCACCCAGGACCCCTATATTGTTTTTAAATTTAATATGTGATCTAGACTTTTTAAAATTTGGTGATCATAGTTTTTGCACATCTTGACAATACCAATATTGGGGCAGGACGTGGATAGTCAGTTTTAGTCTAAATATGTATCTTTTCTTAGGAGATACTGTTTTTCCTAGATTATGATTGATTATATATAATACATCATTTCATAAATGAGTCCATATCATATTCAACAGTAGCACAACATTTAAAAAAATGTTTTTTAACATTTATTCATTTTCGAGAGACAGAGACAGAGCAAGAGCAGGGAAGGGGCAGAGGGAGGGAGTCACAGAATCCGAAGCAGGCTCCAGGCTCCGAGCTGTCAGCACAGAGCCCGACACAGGGCTTGAACTCACGAACTGCGAGATCATGACCTGAGCCAAAGTCGGATGCTCAACCAACTGAGCCACCCAGGCACCCTGATAGCACAACATTTTTACATTAGGTTTACATTCTAGGCAGATACGGTGAAGTAAAAGATTTTGCAATTAAAGAAATAAATGAAAGAACAGTTTCATTCACAGTACTTATTAAATATTACCTATTTGTCTGAGATTCAGAATTTTTCATTGGTAAGTGTCCAAACAATATCTTTAGAGTAACTTAAAACTTTAATACAAAAGTCAAGTTTAACCCCAATTTTCTTTCATCCTGCGGTGAGCCCACTAAATTCAGAACTAGAAATGGGGATGAGCTTCCCTAGGGAGACATCTTGTGTATAATGACTTACGAAAGAAACCCACTAGAAGGTGGTAATGGCAACATCCCATTTGCTGCCAAAGACTATGGTTTAATGTAAATACTCTGTTGCTCTTTAAGTAGGCCCTTATTAATGATCAGACAAGATCATTCTATACAGTTGTTCCTATCTCTAACTCTACTGTAACAGTGTTTGATGGAGGTGGGGGGGGGGATTTACCTAATGCTATGTATGTATATTATTTGAACAATTGAAGAAAAAAGCTAACATAGAAATGATAGTACCAGTTTAAGTTTTGAAGGATCATTTCTTAAGATGAAACTAAATGAAAAGACTTTATTTTAGCTATTTCAGTGATCAGCTGTTCTCTTACTCTTGTCTGAATCATGGGCCAGGCAGTAACCTACATCAGTGAGGCAGGCCAGATGTAATACAAATGGGAAAAGCAAGGACTCTGAAAAGCTGGAGAAAGCTTACCCATCCAAAAAGAAATGGTGAACTCTCTGTTCAGTTCACTGATGCCAAATTGGGTATCAGCCCAGGGTTGGCAAACTTACTTTTCTTTTTTCCCTAAGAGAAAAGCTATAAATCTGGATGCTTACTTAAAATCTTTAACTTTTACAATGTTGGCACCTAAATGAAAAAATATAAACATTATTTGGGCCAAACAAAACATAACCTGTTGACCAAATGTGTTTCACCACTTGGCAACTTCTGTCAGGGAACTGCTTTCTTCCTTCCCATTCTTATTGTCACCTTGATAAGTTTAGGACCACGTTTGCTCCCCATTAAAATCTTCTGAGAGTCTCCCAACCTGCTCTCTACCTTCTGGGTCTCCCCACTGCAGTCCAACTTCATTGCCCCTGAATCAGTTCTCTTAAATATGACCTTGATCTTGACACTGCTCTTCCTCCAAAAGCTTCAGTAGATTCCTATCTCCTACTAAATAGTGCCTTTAGCCTGACACTCAAAATCTTTAACAATCAGTTCTTATATACAGCATAGCTTCCCTGGCTTCTAAGGCCTTTGGGGAATCCAGTAATTCAGTAAAACTAAGCCTTCTTGCCCTTTGCCTCCCAAGTTTTTGTTCATGCCTTTCTTTCTATTCTTGTTCTACCACTGTATCTGCATGATATCCAGTTGCCTTTCAAAGCTCAACTCATATCTTCTCTATGAAGTCTTCAGAATACGTTTAAGTTTCTGTAGGCAGAGGAAAAGGTGAATGGGCATAGACCTGGGTTTGGAGTATTAACTCTGCCTTTTCCTAGTTGTGTGAACTAAGCAAGGTACTTAATTTCCTTGAGCTTTAGTTTCCTCATTTTTATGTGAAATGTGCATAATAACAATCACCTTAGAGAGGGGTTGTGCACTGCATTGTCATGGTTATTATTCTCTCCTGATCCCATATCAAAATGTGTTAACCTTTTTCTGAGCTAGATCTGTGCTGTCCAATACAGAAAGCACTAGTCATGTGGCTTTTTAAATTGAAATAGATTAAAACCAAATTAAATTGTAAATTATTTCCAGAGTCACATTAGCCACATTTGGAGCACTCAGTAGCTACACATGACTAGTGACTACCTTACTGGACAGTGCAGAATTATCGAACGTTTCCATCATTCACACGAAGTTATGTTGTTATATTGGACGGTACGGCTCCCAGTACTTAATAGCACTCATATAGCACTTAGAATATATTGCCTTGGATTGTCATTATTTATTTACTATCTTAACTCACCTACTAAATTGTAAAATTATATAAGGAATTATGTGATCAAGTGTTACATATATTTATCTCCCACAGTGCCTTACACCAAGTAAGTACTTAGCAAATATGTAGTGAGTGAATAAAGGAATAAGTATCTGATTGATTTCTGTGTTCATATTATGAAATGGAAAGAAGCAATTAGAGCTGGAAGGGACCAAATTGCTTAAATAACTGTTTCCAATCTTGCAGGTACAAGAATTCTTGAAAGGCATGTGTTCTTTGTGCTACACCTAGAAGTTGGGTATACTTAGCTCCATATAAACTAGACACATATTTTTTTTACTATAAACTATAAACGAACCATGTATATGTAGTATGCTTCATTTAGGGTGCCTAGTTGTAATCAACAGAAACCAATTCTAGCAGTTTAGGTGGAAAAGATATTTGCTAAAGGATATTGGATAGGTCACAGAATCTTGAGGAAGATTGGAGATCCTGTGCCAGAGGTTAGGAACGTTGTCCCAAAACATACTGCGGAACTAATCCTAGCGAACTAATGCCGCTGCTTGGCGCAGATAACACAGCTTACACTATTGTCAACCTTCGATGTTGAATCACTACGTACTGTTATAGGACCTTCCTGGAAATTCTATATTGCGGCCAGCATCCTCATTAAAATGGGAGCCTGTGGCGTCTCAGCTTCTTTGCTTCTCTAGCTTCAGATTCAAAGTTTGGGGTAGTAGTGTCTAATCCTCAGTAGCAGAACCTCAGTCATTGTTCATGCCCTATCTGCCAGGCAGGCTGGAAAAATGATACCCCCAAATTTTAGCATCTACAATTGAAGGATGGGTTTTTTTTTTCTCATACATAGGAAAAGGGTTCAAATGCTAGTGACCCAAACCATTGAGAAATATCGACTTAGTAATATAAAATAATTACCAGGGGAAAACCCCTTAAACTTAGCCTAATTACCTATTTTTAATATTTTTAAATACTACTTTGCTATTGGGTTATTTTCCTCTTTGCTTGATAACCATAAGCAAATAGGAAAAGGGGGAAAAATCTATGAAAGAAGCCTGAGGTAAAGACTATGGTTCTCTTACTTTTAACTTTTTCTATAGATTTGGCTACCCAAATATCCATGCAAACTCTTATTTTCCATACAGATCATAGTCGGTCTCTCCCTCTAGAAAGACAACCTTAAAATGCCATTCATTTACTGCATGCAAATTGAAATCTAGGATGTTTGAATGATGTGTAGCTGTCTTCCTTATATCCAGATGGGGCTTTCCATGTTATAGTGACCTGTAAACCTAAAGGTAAGTCATCTGTTTACAATACATTCAATTTAAACGGTAGAGTAGCAACAGGATAATGAAAATCAAAATTCTCATATAGAAGAGAGAATAGGAAATACAAAGCAATGAATTGTCCACAAGAGTGATCAAATCCCACTTGGAAGGAATGGCAAAGATTGACAGTACAATACGTTCCTTGGTTTATTTATCTGGCAACCTTGGTTCTGTTTTCTGGAAAAGTATTTCTTTGTCTTTATTCTTCATTGACCACAAAGATTTGCATTGAAAAGGAGACTGTATAGTATTCATTGCCTGCTTCTTGCTAGTGCACATTGGGAAACTCAGTAGTTACCTTAAGAGTTGAACAGACTTGGGGCGCCTGGGTGGCTCAGTCGGTTGAGCGTCCAACTTCAGCTCAGGTCATGATCTCGCGGTCTGTGAGTTCGAGCCCTGCGTCAGGCTCTGTGCTGACAGCTCAGAGCCTGGAGCCTGTTTCAGATTCTGTGTCTCCCTCTCTCTCTCTGCCCGCCCCCCCCCCCCCCCACTCATGCTCTCTCTCTCTCTCTCTCTCTCTCTCTGTCAAAAATAAATAAACATTTAAAAAGTTTTTTGTTTTTTTTTTTAAAAAGAGTTGAACAGACTTTTCCAACTGGGCTTAGTTTTTCAAAAGTTCAATAGCTGTACAGTCTGTTTAATTCCAGTCAGTTTCAAGTATGAGTAACTTTAACCAAACACCTCATTTGACAAAGATTTTAAGCCTTAAGATTCTGTTCTTTTAGTTTGTAGCCTCTGTGCTCTGCCCACTTCCTTTGCTGTCAGTTTAATGGCATCTACCTTGATGTCATCTGAAAACAATGGGTTTGTGCTCTTCCCGTAAGCAGCCTGAGGTGATCTCTGAAAATGGTTCGCTATTCACTTGACCCGGAAAACCCGACAAAATCATGCAAATCAAGAGGTTCAAATCTTCGTGTTCACTTTAAGAACACACGGGAAACTGCCCAGGCCATCAAGGGTATGCATATCCAAAAAGCCACCAAGTATCTGAAAGATGTCACTTTGCAGAAGCAATGTGTGCCATTCCGACGCTACAATGGTGGAGTTGGTAGGTGTGCCCAGGCCAAACAGTGGGGCTGGACACAGGGTCGGTGGCCCAAAAAGAGTGCCGAATTTTTACTGCACATGCTTAAAAATGCAGAGAATAATGCTGAACTTAAGGGTTTAGATGTAGATTCTCTGGTCATTAAGCACATCCAGGTGAACAAAGCCCCCAAAATGCGGCGTAGAACTTACAGGGCTCATGGTCGGATTAACCCATACATGAGCTCTCCCTGCCACATTGAGATGATCCTTACTGAAAAAGAGCAGATTGTTCCTAAACCAGAAGAGGAGGTTGCACAGAAGAAAAAGATATCCCAGAAGAAACTGAAGAAACAAAAACTTATGGCCCGGGAGTAAATTCTGCATGAAATACATGCAAATAAAAGTAAAAACAGAAAAAAAAAAAAAAAAAGAAAGAAAGAAAACAATGGGTTTGTGTGGGAAGGCAACGCCTTAATCCATTTTGGCCAGCAGTCCCTCTCAGCTTTCGAATGGCAAGACCCCACTTATTTATACATAATTTTCTTACTGCAAGTTTAGAATGATTTCACATTATTCCAGTTTTCAAAAAAAGATTTGTATGGCATTTTATAATTTTCGAAACTGTCACATAGATTATCGTATCAGATCTTTATTCATCACTTCTCGGGCCTATTTCTGGGCCGTGTTCTATTTCATTGATCTACTTATCTATTCTTCCACCAATACAATATTGTCTTGATTTCTGTAGTCTTGAAATTTGATGGTGTCAGCCTCCAACTTTATTCTTTGTTTTTAATATTATATTGACCTTTCTGGGTCTTTTGCCTCTCCATAATAAACTTAAGAATCAGTTTGTCAGCATCTACAAAATAACTTGCTGGCACTTTAATTGGGATTGCATTGGATCTATATATCAATTTGAGAAGAACTAACATCTTAACAATATTAAGCTTTCATATCCACAAACATGGAATATCTTTCCATTTATTTAGTTCTTTGATTTAATTCATCAGAGTTTTGTAGTTTTCTTCATATTATACCTAACATTTTATTTTTTTATATGCTAATATACATGATATTGGTTTTTTTATTTCAAATTCTGTTTAGTCATTGCTGGGATATAGGAAAGAAACTGACTTTTGTATATTAACCTTGTGTTTTACAACTTTGCTATAATTATTAGTCTAGGAGTTTTTATATCTATTTTTTCAGATTTTCTGCATAAACATTATACTTATCTGTGAGCAAAAACAGTTTTATTTCTTCCTTCTTAATCTGTATAATTTGTATTTCTTTTTTTTTCTTTTAACTTTTTTTTTTTTTTTTGTGGTCTTATTGCATTAGTTAGAATTTCCAGTATGCTGTTGAAAAGGAGTTAGAGAAAGAACATACTTGCCTTGTATTGAATCTTGGTGGGAGAGCTTTGAGTTTCTCACTATTAAATTTGTTGTTGGCTTTAAATTTTTTATAGAGCTTTTTTATCAACTTGAGAAAGCTCTATTCCTAGATTACTGAGTTTTTATCATGAATGCATGTTGGATTTTGTCAGATGCTTTTCTGGGTCTACTGATATGATCATGGGCTTTTTCTTTTCTAACGTGTTTGTGTGATATATAACATTAAATAATTTGTGAATACCGAACCAGCATTGCATAACTGAGATAAATCCGACTTCATCATTTGACTTGCTAATATTTTGTTGAAGGTTTTGAGTCTGTTTTCCTGGGAGATATTGGTCTGCAGTTTTTGTTCTTATAATAGCCCCTTTGTTTTACAGATGAGGATCAAGACACAAAAGAGTCAAGGTCCTTTTTAACTTCGCAAATCCATAATTTTTCACTCTATATTTAATACTATTTGCTGTGGCGTCATTTGATGAAATCTCCACTTTTTGCTATGGATAGATCCAAAGTGACATGTTGAGAGATAGAAATGCAAATGTATATAATAAGGAATAGCTATTTCTGACACATTTGTTTGAATTTTATCATAAGTATACTTTTTTTTCATCTTTATGGTAATTTTTTAAAGTTCTTAATTTTGATTCCAGTATGGTTAGCACAGAGTGAGTGTTATATTAGTTTCAAGTGCACAATGTAGTGATCCAACAGTTCTATGCATGACTCAATGCTCGTCCTAAGTGTACTCTTTAATCCCCATCACCCCCACCCACCTCCCCTCTGGTAACCATCAGTGTGTTCTCTATAGCTAAGAGTCTGTTGTTGGGTTTTTGTTTTTTTCTTTTTCTTTTTTTGTTTTTTTGGTTTTTTTTGGGTTTTTTGCCATCACGTTCATGAAGTCAGAATTTAGCAATAAATTAACATTTTCCCATTTTTCTTTTTTTTTTTTTTTTTTTAAATTTTTTTTTCAACGTTTATTTATTTATTTTTGGGACAGAGAGAGACAGAGCATGAACGGGGGAGGGACAGAGAGAGAGGGAGACACAGAATCGGAAACAGGCTCCAGGCTCCGAGCCATCAGCCCAGAGCCTGACGCGGGGCTCGAACTCACGGACCGCGAGATCGTGACCTGGCTGAAGTCGGACGCTTAACCTACTGCGCCACCCAGGCGCCCCTCCCATTTTTCATAATAAAACAACAAAGCATGAATTGGTCTGAATCTCAACAATGTTCATAAAACAGTTTATTTTAAGTTTATTTGGACATGCAGTGAGAACATGAGATGAGGTTTCAAGTCACTGGTTACCGTGGAATCAGAAATTAGTGTCCAAAATACTAAAATTTTTTTTTTTAACGTTTATTTATTTTTGAGACAGAGAGAGACAGAGCATGAATTGGGGAAGGGCAGAGAGAGGGAGACACAGAATCCGAAACAGGCCCTGGGCTCTGAGCTGTCAGCACAGAGCCCGAGGCAGGGCTTGAACTCATGGACCGCGAGATCATGACCCGAGCCGAAGTCGGCCGCCTAACCGACTGAGCCACCCAGGCGCCCCCCAAAATACTAAATAAGATGGAAGGCAGGCTGCTTTGAGAAATAAGCATAGGCTTTGACATTGCTAGGGTTTGGGTTCAAGTGTAACATGTGTCACTTGCTAGCTGTGTAACTTAGGCAGTTTCCTCAAAAAGAAAATGATCGTGATAATAACCACCAGGTAACACTCTTATGAGGACTAGAAGCAGGTAGATTTTACATCCAAACATCTCCACATACAAGTAAGTCAAGACACAATAGCTCTTTCTTTCCTTCCTTTCATGTGAATTTAGTAATTGAATTTTTCCCAACTTTTATTGTGAAATATTTTAAACATTCAAAAAGAGCATAGTAAAGTGAATGATTGACCAATTTTTCTTTGACTTTATCTTCCGGTCTCTTCCCTGCTTCCCTTTCTCTCTCTCTCATGCACACACAGTATGCATTTTTGCTGAGTATTTGAGAGCAAGATAAGATAAGCATGTATCTCCTAATTTAAAAAAACTACATAAACAATAAAATTAACAAAAAAATCTCTATCATCTAATGTCTCTTCCTAATGCAGTTTTTTCAGTTATCCCCAAATTGCATTTTATGTCTTTTTGTTATATTTTTTCTTCAATGCAGGATCTAGTCAAGGCTCATTCATTGCATTTGATTGTTAGGTAGAATCTTAAACAGTACTTTTACCTGTTGTTGTTTTTTTTTCCATGATACTAACTATTGAAGAATCCAGACAAAGTTGTCTTATAGAATATCTAACAATCTGGATTTGTTTGATTGTTATCTCTATTCCCTGTCTTCCCTGTTAACTGGACATTAGATCTAGAGGCATGGTTAGTTTCGGTTTAAATGTCACAGGTGAGGGGGCACCTGGGTGGCTCAGGCTCAAGTCAGTTAAGCACTCGACTCTTGGTTTTGGCTTAGGTCATGATCTCACAGTTCATGAGTTTGAGCCCCACAGGGGGCTCCGCACTGACAGTGCAGAACCTGCTTGGGATTCTCTCCCTCTCCCTGTCTCTCTGCACCCCTCACTCGTGCTCTCACTCTCTCTCTCTCTCTCTCTCTCTCTCAAAATAAGTAAATGAAAACTTAAAAATTTTTAAAAATAAAATAAAATAAATTAATGTCACAGGTGACATAAACTTTATACATCCATCAGTAGACACATAATAAGTTTTCTGACTCTTAGGTATGCTCATTTTGATCACTTGGTTTAGAGATGACTGCCACTTTCCTTCTAGGGAGGAGGAGATATCTTTCCCTTTATAATTACTAAATAATCTCTGAGGTAATACTTTGGTGCCATGTGAATATCCTATTTCCCCAAAACCTTTCATCAAATGATTTTACTTATTTATTTTTTAATTTTTTAAATGTTTATTTCTTTTAGAGAGAGAGAGAGGGAGACAAAGTGCAAGTAAGGGAGGGTCAGAGAGAGACACACACACACAGAATCTGAAACAGGCTCCAGGCTCTGGGCTGTCAGCATAGAGCCCAATGCCGGGCTCGAACTCACAGACTGTGAGATCGTGACCTGAGCCAAGTTGGATGCTTAACTGACTAAGCCAGTCGGGTGTCCCTCATCAAATGATTTTAACATCCAGTACTGATCCTTGCCTGAATCATTACCTCAGGAATAGTAATTTTTTTTAATGTTTTTATTTATTTGGGAGAGAGAGAGAGAGAGAGAGAGAGAGAGAGAGAGAGAGAGAGAACGAACCAGCAGGGGAGGGGCAGAGAGAGAGGGAGACACAAAATCCAAAGCAGGCTCCAGGCTTTGAGCTGTGTCAGCACAGAGCCCGACTCGGGGCTCAAACTCACCAACCGTGAGATCATGACCTGAGCTGAAGTCAGACACTTAACTGACTGAGCCACCTGGGCACCCTGGGAATACTGATTTTAATTTAATTCTTATCTGAAAGACAGCTGAGCTTTTTAAATAAACTATTTAAAAATATGTATATTAACTTAGTCTCTTTACATTATGCCATATGGTATAAATTAATTTAGTATTGATAATTTTCATACACTTATTATTTACTGATGGCATGAAATATTTTTCTATTTTTCTATAGATGAGCATTTTCAACTTATTCATTGTTTTTTAAATAAAAATAAGTGGTTTCATTAATGGTATATTTATACTATGGTGAATTCTAGTACTGCATATTAATTTCACATGCAAAGAGCAAACTAAAATGAGTTACAGATGAAAAAGGATGTCAGAAATTAGAGACATCAAAAATCTGTCTCTATGAGGAGACGAAGGAGATACGATGACAAAATATAATGTGACATGGATTAGAAAAAAAAATTTAGATTAAAAACCAAGGGGATCTCAGTAAAGCATAGATTTTAGTCAATAGCCATGTATCAGTATTAGTTCATTAATTATGACAAATGTACCATAGCCATGTAAGATGTTAATAATAGGGAAAAATAGGTGTAGAGTATACTGGAATTTTCTGTACCATTGTACCAATTTTCCTGTAAATCTAAAGCTATTCTAAAATTAGAAGTTTATTAAAAATTATATTAATGTTTTTAAAATATGAATCTGAAGTTTAAGAGCAATGATTAAAATTTCTTTAGGCATACTAATAAGATAGAAGCGATGAAAGCAGTTATAAAAAAAAATACCAAATGCAGAGTTTTAATTAAGAGGACTGTATTCAAAGTGATAAATATTTAAATGATGCTGAAAAAAGGAAAAAATTACAAAACTTAGAACCCATTAGTTTCAAGAGAATGGAATACTGTGTTATGGCTAGTGTCTGTGTATCTCCTAGAATTAGTTAGGTTATGCTGTGATAACAAATGACTCAGAATTATCAGTGGCTTAACTCAAAGAATTCATGTCTCACTCCTTCTGCATGTCCATTGAGTGCCATACGTGTGGCTGTGCTCAGGGACCCAGGCCAGTGGAGGTGCCTGTTGCTATCTGCTTCCACATAGAAGAGGGGGGACATGGTGACTCTCGCTTCAGCTGTTGAAGCTTCTGCCCTGAAGTTACAAGGGCCAGTTTTGCCCGCATCTCACTGGGCTTAGCAAGTCACATGACCACACCTAACTTCGGAGGGGGGGGGGGGAAGGTGAATATATTCAAACAGACCTAATGTCTATTGTAATTGTGTCTCCTGTTTGTCGCTCACTGTATTGTAGCTATTGACTCCCCAACTGTCGTGATAGTTACGACAAAGCTGTTGGAACAAACGGATTTGTGGCAAACTCTGAAGCAATCTTAGAAATCAACTGCTACTTTCTGTTAATTTCTATTATTTTGATTGTTGATGCAGATCCTGGTTTAGCTCAGAAGAAATGATCAGATATTTGCGCCTGTTTTGTTGAGATTTTCAGAGGTTTGAATTGCATGTATTATAGTAAGAAGCCCTGACAAACATAAGTACACAGCTTTTATATGCAATTATAGTACTACTCATGAGTATCCCAGAATTGGAAGTCCTGCAGGTCAAACAGGTAAATAAATCTACCTCCTTCATGTTTTGATATATAATCTGCAGATGGGAAGTTATGTCCACAGGGGCCACCATAGAAGTGGGAGGGAGTGCTGGAGTTGATTCTTAAACTTGAAAGTTGGAGGAGTTGGAGGGATTAGGTGGAATAAAGTTCCATTTGAAAATCTTCTACTAAAGGGAAACTAGCTGCTCTGGACCTCCGTTTTCTTATCGCTACAATAAAGGGGTACATAAACCACAAAGGTACACTGGATTCCTGAGACAGCTTCTGAAATTCTATGTATCGATAATTTTAGAAATTCTGATTTTTAATGCATTTTTATATTCTCTAAATGTGATGCAAATGGCTTCCCTAAATTATACTCACTCTGGGAAATGGTAATGTTTAATAAAATGCAAAATCAGTGCCTTATTAACTCAACGCACATAAATTGTGGCCAAAACTAAAATTAAAGTCAGTTTTTAGAAAATACCAACCTCTCCCACCTGTTTCTGTAAATCGTTTCCCACACTAATTGTCAGGAAAATCCTGACTCTACAGTAACCCTGCCTGCAAACAGGAGATGAGACCTTCCAAGGGCTAGGAAGCAGGAATGGGTTCTGTGGACACAAGATTTGGAAAGAAGCCCCCATAACACTAAGTTCGGCGTTTCATTTTGAGCCTCATCTGGGGGCTTAGGAAAGTTTCCAAATCAGTAGCAGGGGGGACCTTTAGTCACTCAAAGAGTTTTCAGATATTATTAGGGGAAACTGACCCTTTGTTGTTTATTTAATCAAGTGGCTTTCTTTGAATACACAGGGTGCCAAGTGAATGAGTCATCAGACTAAGCAGAACAGAATAACAAGGACACCTCCTGTGTTCGGCTTTCTGCCTGTGATGTTTGGCAATTCAAGAACTTGGTTTTTACCTGCAGGCATCTTCTGCAAATGCACTATGGTTCAAAATACCTACCAGAGTGGTTTTAAGGGCTCTACCCCAATATAATCAGGGCCTTGGTCCTATAGTTTGCTATCTGAGTATTTTTTTTTAATTTTTTTTAAACGTTTATTTATTTTTGAGACAGAGAGAGACAGAGCATGAACAGGGAAGGGTCAGAGAGAGAGGAAGACACAGAATCCGAAGCAGGCTCCAGGCTCTGAGCTGTCAGCACAGAGCCCGACGCGGGGCTTGAACTCACGGACCGTGAGATCATGACCTGAGCCGAAGTCGGATGCTTAACCGACTGAGCCACCCAGGCGCCCCTACTATCTGAGTATTTTTAAACATCCAAACATAGGCACATATCTTATATGTATATATGTATATGTATGTAATGTGTATATACACACACACGTATGTATATCTTTAAAAACATTTTTTAATCATGGCTGTTGAGTTCCTATGCATAATTTCAGTTGGTCCACTCCTATGGTCACAATAGGTAATTTTTATAGAGCTTGCCAGTTAGAAGAAAATGTATCTAAAAAATCACCTATTGCTGCCTAACGGTTTTCACAAATTGAACAGCTTAACACAACACTCATGTATTAATTAATTAGTTAATTCATTAATTAAGTAGTTCATTTGTCAGTTCATTAGTTCTGTAAGCCACATATGTGGGATGACATGGCTGGGTTTTCTGCTTAGGATATCACATGGCTGGGGCGCCTGGGTGGCTCAGTCGGTTAAGCGGCTGACTTCGGCTCAGGTCATGATCTCGCGGTCCGTGAGTTCGAGCCCCGCGTTGGGCTCTGTGCTGACAGCTCAGAGTCTGGAGCCTGCTTCAGATTCTGTGTCTCCCTCTCTCTGACCCTCCCCCATTCATGCTCTGTCTCTCTCTGTCTCAAAAATAAATAAACGTTAAAAAAAATTTAAAGAAAATAAAGGGATATCACATGGCTGAAGTCAGGTGTTTGCTGTGCTGAGTTATTGTCTGGAGGCTCTGGGGGAAAACTGCTTTCGGAGACATTCAAGTTGTTGGCCAAATCCAGTTACTTGCAGTTGGAGGCCGAGGTCTCCGTGTTCTTCCTGCCTCACAGCAGCTAGAGGCTGCTCACAGGTTCTTTCCACACGATCCCCTCCATCTTGAACCAAAAAGGTGCACTGAATCCTTCGTGTTTCAGATCTCTCACTGACTCTTCTGGAATTAGCCAAAGAAAGCACTCTGCTTTTAAAAAGGTTCATGTGGGTGTCTTAGGCCCACTCAGATAATTTCCCTATCTTTTTTTTTTTAAATTCTTTTTAATGTTTATTTATTTTTGAGAGAGACAGAGACAGAGTGTGAACTGTCTGGGGAGGGGCAGAGAGAAGAGGGAGACACAGAATCGGAAGCAGGCTCCAGGCTCCGAACTGTCAGCACAGAGCCCGACGCAGGGCTCGAACTCACAGACCACGAGATCATGACCTGAGCGGAAGTCGGATGTTTAACCGACTGAGCCACTCAGGTGCCCCTAATCTCCCTATCTTTAGATCAACTGATTAGTAACCTTAATTACATCTGCAAAGTCCATTTTGCTGTATAAAGTAACATAATCATGGGTCCATCTTAGAGTTCTGGCTACTACACTGACTTCATGTAGACACCAAATCCTCTGTTATCCAGATTCAGTTTTTAGGTTGGCTGACATGACAAAGCTTTTGGAGCATTAAATGTGAATCACCATGATCAATCGTATTTAGGCTAAATTACTTTCATTGTGAATGTGATGCAAAGGATTTGTAATACTGAAAAATACATTTACTTTTTAAATAAGTCTATTGTGTATCAGACATAAAGAGCTACTATAAACGCTCAGTGTATTGCATAGAATTCTTTGATTCCATCAGATGACAATAAGTCACATTATCTCCTTAATGTATGCTGTTAATCATGGTCTTGGTCATAGACTAATGACACAAACTTATAGACTTTATAGCTAAAAGAGAGCAGAAATAATCTGTCACCCCCTGCCCCCATTCCTTGCCATTTTCATAAATGAGGAACCAGAGACTCAGGGAATATGACTCAGAGAAAACCAGAGTCAGCTAGTTAGTGGTAGAGATTGGCCTGGAAAACATGTTTTCTGATTCCCTACCTGGTAGTCTTAGTAACGACAGTACCATTAATTGAAGATTTTCCGTGTATCAAGCACTTTCCTAAGCACTTTAAATATATTATTTTTCTTATTTTCACAAAAATCCTATGAGGTAGGCATTATTGTCTCTGCCATTAGACAGGTTGAGAAAACTGAGTCAGAGGGAGTAAGTAACTTGCTCGATGTCACCCAGCTTGTATGTGGTTAGGTGGGGGTTCAAAGAGAACCAGTCTGACCCCAGGGCCTGACCCCTTGAGCGTGCCCCACTCTTTCCACCTCACCAGCTGCCTCTAACAGGGCCTTCCATGCAGGCTACCCATTGGCTGTATTCTGATAACAAATCAGCAAAAAGCAGAGAATCGGGAGTCAGGGAACTGTGTATAAACTTTAGTTCTGTCACCTTGTGTAAGCTGCCAGGGCCCATGGACGCTGTGTCTGTAAAATGGGGACTGTTAGAGTTGTTCTACAGAGAATGCAGGTAAAAAGCAGTCTGTAAACATGAGGATTACACTCTCATTGTATTGTTCTTTGACAAATGATCGCTGGTCCTCATCAACCTGGAATAGCAGGTTTTCAAGTTACTCTTATTGTGGTGGAGACCGATATCAAAAGGCTGTGTCCTTTAGGAATCTCATTTCCTTTGAAAGCCGGGTTCCTGTACATATCCTCATTCCACGTTTCCAGCTTCACTGAAGGGGTACGTCTCACTTGGAGGTGATGTATCTTACGGATGCCACACGGAGAGGCCAGGATCCTAGCCCTTGGCTGGGCTCTTGAACAACAGCCTGGCACCTTCCGTGACTCCAGTTTACCCCTGGACAGAATTATATGACTTTTAGGTGTAGCCATTTGGGGATCATTGTCAAATGGTCATAAATATTAAATGTATGAGTACCAAGAGTCTCTTCCTCATCCCTACTCTTTCTTAAAAAACATTTTCCCTTTTTTGTGTATATGTGCATTTTTGCTCTACTATTTGAAAGCAAGTTTCAGACAGTAGAACATTTCAGGTCTAAATACTTCCTCATATATCTATAATGATAAGGAAATTTTTATAATACATGCCCTTATTATTAGGAAAATTAACTATTTTCCTATCCTGTCTAATATCCAATTCATGTTCAGATTTTCCCTATTTGTCCTTAAATTGCTTTTAGAATGTTTTGCTTTTAGTATTTCTTGTTTTATTTTTTCCCAAAAAGAAGTCAAAATATACTCATAGCATTTAATGGTTCTATCTCTGTGATATTTTAAAATCTGGACCAATTCCCTGGCCTTGTTAGTTTGTTTATTTTAATGATGTTAACTTTTTTTTCCCCCACGATATTAACTTTTTAAAGAGACTAAGCCAATTCTCTTGAACAAAACCCCATGTTCTGGGTTTGTCTAATTTTTTTTTTATTGTATCATTTATCTTTTACTCTATCCTCTGTGTTTTTGAAAGCTATAAATTGGTTCCAAAGACCTGATTAGAAACAGGTTGTGTATTTTTGTCTGGAATAACTCGATAGGTGGTACGAGGTACTAGGTATGTTATATCAGGAGGTACATTATGATTGTCCCACTATGAGCGCTACTAAGTTTGATCACTTAATTAGGATGGTGATACGTGTCTGGTTTCCCAGTTTTAAAGTACGTGTTTACCTTTAACAAGTAGAACTAAACTATGAAATGATTTTGGGTGGGGGCGCTAATGCGAATATCCTTTCATCTAATGCTGTTAGCATCCATTGATGTGCTTTATCTGAATCATTTATTGCTTTGGAGGTTGCAAATTGGTCATGTAAAATTTTTATCAGTCCTTTTATATTTATTAACTAACATGTCTCTGTAAAGAAGAGACTTCCCTCATCAGTAAGAAGGGATGCTTTAGAATGTCTTATAGTTCATATCAGTACAACATGTTTACCATGGATTTTCTAAAATATCAGCCTTGGATTACGGAACTGAGTTGTAGATCGGTCATAGTTGATATGTGATATAAACTTTTTAGAGCATTTTGATGTACATTAAGATTGAAAGTGGAGAATAGATGAAGTTGAAAGCAGTGTTTCAAAATGGTGAGCAAATATTCTAAGAGGCGTGGTGAGAGAAATTTCAAGAAGTTACAGTCAATATCAGCAAATGTTTATTGATCTAAAATGAAATTACGAATAGAGGCACTAAAAGAGCTTATCGTCCCCCAAAATCTAATGGTATGCATGGTCAGTGTAGATATATATTTAGTCCTGACAAGAAGTAAATTAATGCAAATAGTTTGGACCGTCACCCTGTTGCCCCACCTTTAGTAATCTCTCCACTACACATTCCTACCACTGCTCTTCAACATGCTTTGGTTATTTGTGCCATCCCTTAACTGCCCATGGTCATTCCTTTCTTCATGCCTTTGTCCATGCCCTTCCCTTGGCCCCAAACACTTCCTTCTTGCCTCTTAGGTCCCAGTGTGCCCGTCTCTCAAGCCCAGCTAAAATCCCACTCTGTCTGTGAAGCTCCTTCCTCCCTGACCTCTCCAAATCACTAGCACACTCTGTCACATCTGTGGTCCCTGACTCAGTTTCCTGTTTGGTCTTCCAATTGGCCGCTCTAAGTAAGTCTCATATTCAAGCTGTTGAAGATGCCTGAGGACATGACTACCCATGACTCCAAATTAGAAAGTTCTTTTCACCTGGTATTGCTGGGGGCGGTGGGGGGGGGGGGGTTGTGTTCCCTTTCAGAGTCTCTGAAAGTTACCAACAGATGGGAAACTATTATCAGAGAGGCTGTCTCCCTTATTTGGCTTTCTTTGCCCTCTACTATCGATCACTCTACAAAATCAGGTTTTTGTATGAAAGTGAAGGCTGGAATTGAGGTTAACCCATGACCTATTCTTTGGAAATAAAGTCAAGCCCTAATCATTTCACTATGATCAAAAGAAAGGAAAGGAAAGGAAAAAAAGACAGGTATAACTCAACCTTGCTTTTAAATACTACGGATGAAAACAAAGCTTATTTTGTTTTCCTTTGGTTGAAACTTTATGTTCCTCTTGTTACCGATTTGAACACTGCTTTAGACGGAAACAAAACAACAGTATTTTTTTAGTGGCAGTATTTTGTGCTTCTTGAAGACTTTTTAGAATATCTTCATCCCACTCAACCAGACACTGTTTCAAATACCTTTTCTCTCTGTCTCCTTAATGAGAGCACTTTGTGTTTTACGCAGTTCTTTCCACCTGAGGACCTTCACCACGTTGGCTGCTTATGATTTGCTACCAGATGGTGGTGGCACAACTGTCATGCCTCTTGTCTTCTGTCTGTGCAGAAGCCGGCGGTAAAAAGCTCCGGAGCACCGTCCAGCGAAGTACAGAAACGGGCCTGGCTGTGGAAATGAGGAACTGGATGACTCGGCAGGCGAGCCG